>NW_007199472.1:0-861 GCF_000164805.1 Carlito syrichta | reverse complement strand
TTCACTGGTAATTAAGATTACTAGGTATTCCAAGTTCTAACCAAAATATGTAATTAAAGCTACTAGAAATAATAAAAAATGAAACTGTATGCACAGAATATAAGGAATGTAAGATTTTTGGCAGGAAAATTTTTAAGACATAAAAAGATACACTTCTGTTAAGAAAAAAAGAGCAATTTTGTCCTAGTTTAGAGGTTAAAGATTGATTTATAATTTAAAAAGAGTCAAAAATTAAATGGATAAAAAATGGATACAGAAAGTTGTAAAGAGAGAATAAGAAAGCAAGAATTTTGTTATTTTTCTGTTAAAAGAACAAAGTTTTCTTGGATTATTATACAAGGGTCTTCATTACCTGTTGAATATTCTGCCTAGGAGAAAAAGAGTCACAGTCTTCTCAAAATAATTTCCTGTGTTTCATTTTGTCTTATCAGGGTCTTTGATTACTTAAGAAAACTTAATATTAAACTTAACATTAAAAAAAGACATAACTTTCTGTATTGGTCTTTTAAATTTTTGTCATTTAGTTAAATAGATACCTGAATAATGTTTTAGAGTGATCTGTGATCCTATTTAATCAAGGATTTTAAATATTTTGGTATTTTTGACGTTATCAAAACTAAATTATAAATATACTGCTTTGGAACTCAAACCAATTTTGATTTTCCTGAGGGACCTAGAAAATCTCAAAAGATTTGTTTTCTATCCTTAGAAAGCAAAGATGTTAAACTAGGCTTATTTGATATGTTAAATTACATGTGAAACACTGTCAAATAAGAAGTGATCCTAAACATAGAATTTTTGTTATATTTGCTATAAATATGTTATATTTGTAGGTATATGTTATTAATATAAGTATTAAGA
>NW_007199471.1:0-950 GCF_000164805.1 Carlito syrichta | reverse complement strand
TAATACAGAGAAGCGCATGACTGCTATGATCATTTGAAAATGCTCGTGACTTCTCTTCAATAACAACAGCTGAAAGGGAGACCTGTTTCCCGGTCTCCTCCCCCTCCCTGCAATACACATTCACTATCCACCATAAGTTAGACTTATGGATTTTATAGTGAATTATTCTGTTTATTCCTAGAGGCCCTTATGAGAGATTGTGCCCCCCATTTTACATATTAAAACTGATTGCTCATAATGGTTAAATGACTTGTTTACAGTTCATTAAATACACTCTACATAAAAACAGAACCAGAATTTGAATTCAGGACTTCTTCCTTTTCGGCCAGAGCATTTCTATTATGGTTGTCTTCTCCCCAGGAAATTGCAACAATTAATATTTATGTAACATTTACAATTAGATAATTTTTAAATATACATGATCCCATTTTATTCTTATGACAATCTATGGAGATTGGTGTATTATGCACACTGATTAAATCTCTACATCATGCTGAATGTAGTGATTGGAGGGGTTGTGAAAATGGTTAACTAAATGAATATAAGAAATGGCTCTTGGATTTTCCTATTTTCTTCATAGTTTTTGCAGTTAGCTGCATCTTCATTGCTTCACACTTCCATTTGTTGGCATCCATGATAGCTCTGGGACAGGCTTCTGACTTCAGTGACTGTGTAACTGTTTCCTCCCTGCTCTGGTCCCTTCCCCTCATCACCTCCCACTTATGCTGCACACAGCTGTTAAAATCATCTTTCTCAGACACTGCTTTAATATCTTCAGTCCCATCAGGAACCTGTGATAATGTTCCATTGCCTTTCTAGCAAATCCAGAACTTTCATCCAGCCTTCAGTATCGCTTTGTGATTTCCAACTTACCATGTTTGTTTGTCGGTATGTTGTGGCATCTACTACATAGTATTTGGTCACTCTCATTTCTGTTTTGACCATTTAGC
>NW_007199470.1:0-936 GCF_000164805.1 Carlito syrichta | reverse complement strand
TTGTGACATTCAATCAGGCTATATTAATGCATAAGTAATTTACTAGAAATATACCAACAGTTTGTAAGATACAGCAGTTCTTTCAAACAGGAGTCACAGGCCACATCTAGTAAATTATTGATTTAATATACCACAATGTTCTTCTGTGACCTGCAAAAAGTCATCACTTTTGAACGTTCCTAACTTGCTTTCTGTGAATAATTTATACATTGCACAGTAGTCTTCATTATAGAGTATATTTGATAATAAATTATACATTACACAAATGAAGAGGCAGATGTGAAATTTAAAGTAGCTTAAGACTATGTTGTGTGTATTATAATGTCTTTAAGATTCAAGTAGTAATTCTTCTACACAAATGTTTTGAGATTCTTCTAATTCATTCAGTGGTAAGGTATTTCTAGTTCTTCCTCTTCAGTCCTTCTCCATCCCACACACACAACCCTGCTCAAACCACAGGAAGAAAATCTTTTCATTGGATGACTAGGCTGTAATCTCAGAGTCTGATTTCTCTAGAAATATCACATCTGTTTGCTGCATCACTGTATACTTAATTTGGGGGGTAAAACAAGAATATATGTAGTATAGTTGGATCACAGTCACATTTTTCTTATACATATCAAATCATAAAAATTCAGGCCACAGTATTTTTAAAAAGTTAACAAATAGGAAAAGAAATAACAAGAAAAAGAAATAAGAAATTAGTCTGTGTGGACGATTTTACTCACTAAATAAGGGTATTCCCCAGACTATACTAACATAGATCTGCTACTATAAATCAATAGACATGATTGCTATTCCCTCAGTGGAGCTCAGTCTCCATATAGGTTTCATATTGCAAGCATCTTACCATTGACTATATTTCTAAAATTTAAGAAACTTATCTTTCGTGTACTATTGCCCCTAAACATAAAACAACAGTGCTTACTGGTAATC
>NW_007199469.1:0-913 GCF_000164805.1 Carlito syrichta | reverse complement strand
TCTCTACACAAATGTTTTGAGATTCTTCTAATTCATTCAGTGGTAAGGTATTTCTAGTTCTTCCTCTTCAGTCCTTCTCCATCCCACACACACAACCCTGCTCAAACCACAGGAAGAAAATCTTTTCATTGGATGACTAGGCTGTAATCTCAGAGTCTGATTTCTCTAGAAATATCACATCTGTTTGCTGCATCACTGTATGCTTAATTTGGGGGGTAAAACAAGAATATATGTAGTATAGTTGGATCACAGTCACATTTTTCTTATACATATCAAATCATAAAAATTCAGGCCACAGTATTTTTAAAAAGTTAACAAATAGGAAAAGAAATAACAAGAAAAAGAAATAAGAAATTAGTCTGTGTGGACGATTTTACTCACTAAATAAGGGTATTCCCCAGACTATACTAACATAGATCTGCTACTATAAATCAATAGACATGATTGCTATTCCCTCAGTGGAGCTCAGTCTCCATATAGGTTTCATATTGCAAGCATCTTACCATTGACTATATTTCTAAAATTTAAGAAACTTATCTTTCGTGTACTATTGCCCCTAAACATAAAACAACAGTGCTTACTGGTAATCATAACAAAGGAAGATTAAAATTTTCCATTTAAGGAAGAAAAAAATGCTTATATGGATCTGTTAAAAGAGAGTACATCTGGATTTTGCACTGAATTTAAGTAATTTTTCTGGAGTACTTCAACAGATGAAATGTTTGTGTGGAACCATATTTTTTTTTTTTTTTTTTTAGTTGGAGTCTCACTCTGTCACCCAGACTGGGAGTGCAGTGGCCACTCCCGGGCCACCGCAGCCTCGACCTCTGGGCTCTGTTGATCCTTCCGCCTCAGCCTTTCGAGAGCCGGAATTACAGGTATGCGCTACCACGCCCGGGCTGATTTTTTGATT
>NW_007199468.1:0-1052 GCF_000164805.1 Carlito syrichta | reverse complement strand
AGAAAGTTAGTCTGTGTGGACGATTTTACTCACTAAATAAGGGTATTCCCCAGACTATACTAACATAGATCTGCTACTATAAATCGATAGACATGATTGCTATTCCCTCAGTGGAGCTCAGTCTCCATATAGGTTTCATATTGCAAGCATCTTACCATTGACTATATTTCTAAAATTTAAGAAACTTATCTTTCGTGTACTATTGCCCCTAAACATAAAACAACAGTGCTTACTGGTAATCATAACAAAGGAAGATTAAAATTTTCCATTCAAGGAAGAAAAAAATGCTTATATGGATCTGTTAAAAGAGAGTACATCTGGATTTTGCACTGAATTTAAGTAATTTTTCTGGAGTACTTTCAACAGATGAAATGTTTGTGTGGAACCATATTTTTTTTTTTTTTTTTAGTTGGAGTCTCACTCTGTCACCCAGACTGGAGTGCAGTGGCCACTCCCGGCCACCGCAGCCTCGACCTCTGGGCTCTGTTGATCCTTCCGCCTCAGCCTTTCGAGAGCCGGAATTACAGGTATGCGCTACCACGCCCGGCTGATTTTTTGATTTATTGTAGAGATGAGGTCTCACTGCCCAGGCGGGTCTTGAACCTGCGGGCTCAGGCAATCCACTCACCTCAGCCTCCCAAAGGCGCGGGATTACAGGCTGAGCCACCGAGCCCGGCTGGAACCATATTTAGTAGCCTAGTCTTGCAAGCACAGTTGATTTAATCATCCCATAGACAATTGTAGTGAACCTACTGTGTACAGACACTGTCCTAGAAAGAGAGGAAAAGCATGATAAGACTTCCATGTCAGAAAACTTGTTAGCACTGCTGTGAACTTGTGGTGACAAGTGGAACTGGGCCTGATGGAGGAATCTATGCAAAAACTGTTGGAAGTCTGCATTGTGACAGTGACAGAGGCAAAGAAGATAGAAGTTGATAAGCCACATAGAATATATACAACAAATTAACATTGAACTGGGCCCTGAGGGTCAGGGAGAGGAAGTCAAGAATAATGGCATTTTATAAGAAAGCTAAGCTTGAAAATTTCAATCT
>NW_007199467.1:0-1479 GCF_000164805.1 Carlito syrichta | reverse complement strand
AGTACATCTGGATTTTGCACTGAATTTAAGTAATTTTCTGGAGTACTTTCAAACAGATGAAATGTTTGTGTGGAACCATATTTTTTTTTTTTTTTTTAGTTGGAGTCTCACTCTGTCACCCAGACTGGAGTGCAGTGGCCACTCCCGGCCACCGCAGCCTCGACCTCTGGGCTCTGTTGATCCTTCCGCCTCAGCCTTTCGAGAGCCGGAATTACAGGTATGCGCTACCACGCCCGGCTGATTTTTTGATTTATTGTAGAGATGAGGTCTCACTGCCCAGGCGGGTCTTGAACCTGCGGGCTCAGGCAATCCACTCACCTCAGCCTCCCAAAGGCGCGGGATTACAGGCTGAGCCACCGAGCCCGGCTGGAACCATATTTAGTAGCCTAGTCTTGCAAGCACAGTTGATTTAATCATCCCATAGACAATTGTAGTGAACCTACTGTGTACAGACACTGTCCTAGAAAGAGAGGAAAAGCATGATAAGACTTCCATGTCAGAAAACTTGTTAGCACTGCTGTGAACTTGTGGTGACAAGTGGAACTGGGCCTGATGGAGGAATCTATGCAAAAACTGTTGGAAGTCTGCATTGTGACAGTGACAGAGGCAAAGAAGATAGAAGTTGATAAGCCACATAGAATATATACAACAAATTAACATTGAACTGGGCCCTGAGGGTCAGGGAGAGGAAGTCAAGAATAATGGCATTTTATAAGAAAGCTAAGCTTGAAAATTTCAATCTCCAAAAAAGGCTTTGTAGGTATACATGAAACACAGTTATTTAGTTCTGCAAAATTATACTAAATTACTATCAATTACATAAACATTAGAATTATTGCCAAAAAGACAGCATATTTTAGAATCATCAGTTTGACCTTCTGCAAAATGTGTTATTAGGGACACCGGTCCTATGAAATATTACATGGAATAAGACTTTTTCATGGTCAAATAAGTTTGTGAGAAAAAGAATAATATTCCCCAAACCTTCTAAAGCCTCGGCTCCTATAGAAAGGGACTTTTAAAAATCTATGTGTTTCCCACACTTAAGATTATAGAATTATGTAATATAATTCATATGTTCTACAAACATGCTATTAAGATACAGATTTTTGTGCCACATAAGTTGTAATCAGAAACAGATGAATTCTTATATTTAATACATTATAATGGATATAGGCTGTTTAGAGAAACAACCAGCCAGTTTGACAAAGGGTACAGGTGTATGTCAAACAGCAAAAATCAGAGTACTGTTCAAAGTAATGGCTTGCTTTTATCTTCTTCTGATTATTAAGAGTCATAAAGATTAATACAGTCTTTTTCTCTACCAGCCAATAAGATGACATTAAAACAGGAAGAATAGGGAAAGCTTCTAGAAAGAAATATTAGGAGAATTAGTAAAGTCGGCCTAGGTTAGTCATTATTTTATTTATATTTTGTAAACATAAAAAGATTATAATAGATCTGTGCTGTAGAGCATAA
>NW_007199466.1:0-771 GCF_000164805.1 Carlito syrichta | reverse complement strand
TATAAAATTTGCATTCTATTTTTAAAAGATATATGAAGTTACTCTTCTGACCAGTGTTAACACAATACATGGATTTTAAAAATAGGCTTTGGAATCACACAGCCTGAGTTCAAATCCAATTCTGCTTTTGCCTCTAAACCACAGGGGTTTTACTCTCTGTAAAAGAAGGATAATCATATTCACTTCTTAGAGTTGACACCAATAATAAATGAGATAATGTTTAATAGTGTTTCATACAAATGCTAATACTCTTTATTATTATATTTTATAACTTTCTCATGGATGAATGAATAAGTAAATCAGTGAAGATTTAAGATCTCTACTTATAGAGATCTTGTATATATTTCTTCATCAGTTTCCTTGCCTCTCTAAAAAAAGGTGAAATAGGCAGGTGTTGTCATGAAGACATCCAAGTAAAAGTAATTCTCTCTGACTCTCCAAAAGACTTGAAAACACAGACCCAGAGAAGGGTGATAGATAAGTAGCTAATTAAAGACTTTTTCCTGTGAAGAGTAGGTGTGGCCTTCAGGAGCTTTTCAAAAAAGACCTCCCACTAACAGAAGAATTTAGTCTTGAAGCCATATATTGTTAAAGCTATTAGTGGCTCCAGAGGGTAATTAAACCACAGAATCACCCGGGCTCGGTGGCTCAGCCTGTAATCCCAGCACTTTGGGAGGCTGAGGTGAGTGGATTGCCTGAGCCTTATGTTCGAGACCTGCCTGGCCAACTTGGCGAGACCTCATCTCTACATAAATCAAAAAATCAGCCGGG
>NW_007199465.1:0-997 GCF_000164805.1 Carlito syrichta | reverse complement strand
TAACACAATACATGGATTTTAAAAATAGGCTTTGGAATCACACAGCCTGAGTTCAAATCCAATTCTGCTTTTGCCTCTAAACCACAGGGGTTTTACTCTCTGTAAAAGAAGGATAATCATATTCACTTCTTAGAGTTGACACCAATAATAAATGAGATAATGTTTAATAGTGTTTCATACAAATGCTAATACTCTTTATTATTATATTTTATAACTTTCTCATGGATGAATGAATAAGTAAATCAGTGAAGATTTAAGATCTCTACTTATAGAGATCTTGTATATATTTCTTCATCAGTTTCCTTGCCTCTCTAAAAAAAGGTGAAATAGGCAGGTGTTGTCATGAAGACATCCAAGTAAAAGTAATTCTCTCTGACTCTCCAAAAGACTTGAAAACACAGACCCAGAGAAGGGTGATCAGATAAGTAGCTAATTAAAGACTTTTTCCTGTGAAGAGTAGGTGTGGCCTTCAGGAGCTTTTCAAAAAAGACCTCCCACTAACAGAAGAATTTAGTCTTGAAGCCATATATTGTTAAAGCTATTAGTGGCTCCAGAGGGTAATTAAACCACAGAATCACCCGGGCTCGGTGGCTCAGCCTGTAATCCCAGCACTTTGGGAGGCTGAGGTGAGTGGATTGCCTGAGCCTTAGGGTTCGAGACCTGCCTGGCCAACTTGGCGAGACCTCATCTCTACAATAAATCAAAAAATCAGCCGGGTGTGGTAGCACGTGCCTGTAATTCTGGCTACTCGGAAGGCTGAGGTGGAAGGATCGCCGGAGCCCAGCAGGTCGAGGCTGCGGTGGCCAGGAACAGCCACTACACTCCAGTCTGGGCGACAGAGTGAGACTCCAATTCAAAATAAATAAATAAATAAAATAAAACACAGAATCTTAGAGGGGGGAGAGGCTGGGGTTTTATGAGACTGAAGATTTTAAGAAATTTGAACCAGGCTTCCTTCCACTACCCAGATTATAAAGCATTTTTTAATGAGTTGAAA
>NW_007199464.1:0-1331 GCF_000164805.1 Carlito syrichta | reverse complement strand
TTTACAATAAAATCAAAATATTAGCCCGGTGTTTCAGCGCATGCCTGTAATTCCGGCCACTAGGAAGGCTGAGGCGGAAGGATCGCCAGACCCCAGCAGGTCGAGGTTGCGGTGGCCGGGAGCGGCCACTGCACTCCAGTCTGGGCGACAGAGTGAGACTCTAACTCAAAAAAAAAAAAAAAAAGAAAAAGAAAAAGAAAGGGGGTAAGGATTAAACAACTATTCCTAGGATAACACGTTAACTACTTGGGTAAGAAATTCAATAGAAGCCTAAACTTCACCGAGTGACAAACTTGAAATTAAAAAGAAGCATATATATATATATATATATCCATACAGCACCCATAAAACATGCGGGATCAAAGACAGAGGAACCAGAGACATATTCAACAGGAAACTAGCGAAGTGCAGGGCCATTCTTGATATTTTCCTAAAGTGCAAATGAAATGAGATAACATACGTATAAAAAAGTATCAAAATTATCTAACTGGAAAATTTTCTCTAAAAATTATCTTAAAATCAATGACGGACATGGTGGTTCAACCAAAAAAAATTATCTTAAAATCAGAGATAAACAAAAATTGTATTTAATAGCTTGATTTAATTTTCTCTTTACTTGAGGGGCTAGGCTCTTCATTGCTGAAAATCGTGTATGATTCAGTGTTAGATATTTGCTGTTTAAATTTGCATTACACTTCTTTCTTAGATAATATACTTTGATGTTCATAGGAGTGCTCTATTCGAGTTGTCGTCATTCTCACCTAGGAACCCAGGTTGCCCTGGTAGCCACTAGAGAATTGCAGGTTCCTTGGTGGGCAGGGAGGGAACGAGCGTGGCAAAACTAACAGTGGTCTTAGTCTCCACCGGAAAGCGACGTCGGTCACTGGCCAGAACAAGTCACCCGAGCATGTCTGACTGCCAGAGGGAAGGAGTGGTGGTGGGACACGAGGGGAGGATGCTCATTTAAATCTTAATGAACAGCAATACGGGATACCACAAAGGCCTCCGGTTCTTTCAGAATTCTTTCTCCTGTCTGTGAGACTAATCTTTCTACCAGGAAGTTCCACAGTGCCCCCAACTTTTGAACCTCTCTCTCCCCATGGCTCACCTTTTCCCTCGTGAGTTAGTCCCTTCCGATATTCAATCGGTTAATGTTCATTAGAACAGCCACCATGAAAACCCCATTTTCCAGTACTGTGAGTTTATTTTTCAATCCTACCCTCCAGAATCCACAGATAAATCACTTTTCTCATGAAGGCTTTCTTGATGACTGCAGCCCATACCAAGTGCTTCGAATTCCTTTACTGTCACAGATACAAAGTCATCACAAA
>NW_007199463.1:0-563 GCF_000164805.1 Carlito syrichta | reverse complement strand
CGGGATGGTGAGGTCTGCCCCTCCCTCCCTTAACAATATAACTCCACAGCCAATCCCACCCCTACCCCAAAACAGTTTTCTAATACTTCCAATCACTTTCTTCTAGCACTCTAATCGATCAAGTGCAGCTCATGAGGGAGAACTTTTGGAACTCTATTCTCTGTTTCCGTGATAATTCACGGAGAATGACCTAATTCATATCCATCAAGCTTTCTGCAAAATCCTTATACCTGTCACTTGTCAGGGATGCATAACATTCCACATTCATTTTATCCATTCCAGCTTTGTAGTGCGACATGGTTGGTATCAGGTTTTTTTCAAATATGATTAGAGCTGCAATAAGCATGCTTGTGCAGATATCTTTCTGTAAAAGATCTGAGTTCCTCCAGGTTTATTCCCTCCAGGCGAATTACAGGGTCACATGGTAGGTCAATTTCTTGTCCCTTTAGAAACCGCCACACTGATTTCCAAAGATGTTGCTCTACTTTTCAGTCCACATGCAGTGCAGAAGCATTTTTTTCCCCCAAATCTTTTCCAGCATCTGATATTGTTTGTGTTATTAA
>NW_007199462.1:0-1348 GCF_000164805.1 Carlito syrichta | reverse complement strand
TAATCGATCAAGTGCAGCTCATGAGGGAGAACATTTGGAACTCTATTCTCTGTTTCCGTGATAATTCACGGAGAATGACATAATTCATATCCATCAAGCTTTCTGCAAAATCCTTATACCTGTCACTTGTCAGGGATGCATAACATTCCACATTCATTTTATCCATTCCAGCTTTGTAGTGCGACATGGTTGGTATCAGGTTTTTTTCAAATATGATTAGAGCTGCAATAAGCATGCTTGTGCAGATATCTTTCTGTAAAAGATCTGAGTTCCTCCAGGTTTATTCCCTACAGGCGAATTACAGGGTCACATGGTAGGTCAATTTCTTGTCCCTTTAGAAACCGCCACACTGATTTCCAAAGATGTTGCTCTACTTTTCAGTCCACATGCAGTGCAGAAGCATTTTTTTCCCCCAAATCTTTTCCAGCATCTGATATTGTTTGTGTTATTAATGAAGGCCGTTCTTACAGGGGTTAAGTGGTAGTTCAATGTGGTTTTCCTTTGCATTTCTCTGATGATGAGTGAGGCTGAGCACGATTTCACGTGTCTCCTGGCTTCCCACATCTCTTCTATTTGAAGTGTCCAATCATGTATTTTTGCCACTTTTTAACGGGATTGTTTGTCTCTTTTTCTGACTGTTTGATTTTCTTGTAGCTCACAGATGTTATCACGTTGTCAGATACATAGCTGGAGAATAGTCTGTCCCATTCGGGGGCTGTGTGCTTGGTATTTTGATGGTGTCTTGTATTTTGGAGAAGTTAATTTGTTTGGTACGATCCCAAGTGTCTAACATTCTTTTTAAATTATGGGTATTGAGGGATCTGAAGAGAGTAGCTGCCGGTTCCAGTTTTCATAAAGGAGTCTCCTGTGTTTCTGTGATGATTACAATTTGGTGTTTTACGTTTAGGTCTTTGATCCATTGAGAGTTAATGTGTATGGTGATAGTGAGGGGTCCTGTTTGAATCTTGTTCATGTAGTCAGACTTTTCCCAGCAACATGTACTGAATAGGTTCTCCATTCCCCATTGGGTCCCGGAGGTTCCTTCAAAGATGAGTTGGGTGAGAATTTGAGGATTTCGCTCTCTGTCCTGACCCATCAGCCTATGGACCTTTTCTAGTACCAATAGCAGGCTGTTTGGATTATTGTAAACTTATCCTAAAGTTTCAAATGCGGAAAGTGATAGTTCCTGCTTTGTACCTTTTGATAAGGATTCTTTCGGCTCTTCATGATTGTTTTAAATTTCATATGAATTCACTATTGTCATTTCCAGGTCTGAGACGAATGATGTTAACTTATTGGCTTTGTCCCTGTTTCACTCGTTGGCCTAAACGGCTAAATTTTCATTAAA
>NW_007199461.1:0-788 GCF_000164805.1 Carlito syrichta | reverse complement strand
TCATAGTGGTGACACCATCCCCCTTAGCAGGTTTATTCTTATCAGGCCTCTTTTGGGTGACTGGAGCTTTGTTTTAGTGGCAACTGCCAATAGGTCTGTTTACCTTTTCTTTGGCTGGTGTTCATTTTGAAGTTATTTTTCTTTTTTTTCTTAATGTTTCAGTTTTTAAGAACTTCAGAGGCTTTATATAATTGGGAATTTGGTATTCATAGTCCTGAGTTAAGCCTCCGGAGTTAGGCATTTAACATTCTATAGGATATATTCTTGTTTGCAAAGTAGTGAAATAAATATTTTTTTGCCTCTGCATACAGAACTTTTGACTATTTTATTTTATTATTTTTATTATTATTATTTAAATTTTAAACCATGAAACCTTAATTTGCTTTAGTTATTTAAAGTCTGTCCCATTGGGCTGTTTGAGGGTACAGATTATTACATATTTTCTTGGTCACGTTTTTTGAAAACCAAGAATTTGTTTTAAACGCTTGCAATTAATTTCTCAAAGGAGAATTTTAAAACAAACAAATAGCTAAATAAAAATCATAAACAGCAATGGTAGGAATTCCTGGAACCCTGATGGCTTCTTCCAGGCTGAGTGTTCTCATCCTTCCTTGAAGCCCCCTTTTTTTGCTTCATGACTTTTCAATGATGTCTACAAAATGGCCTGGTACAAAACCTTTTTAGAGTGAACAGACCACGTAGATGTAAAATGATCTGTTTTTACTTATTCCTAATTAGGAACAGGCAAAATTGTTAAAACAAACAAACAAACAAAAACCTCAGAATTG
>NW_007199460.1:0-792 GCF_000164805.1 Carlito syrichta | reverse complement strand
TTTTGTCTTCTATCCCTGGATTTGGGCTTTTATTTTGGTGATCTGGATCTCTGCTGAAATTAGGGTTTTTGTGGTCTTGCTTTCCACGTTCTTAGGTGGCTTGTTAGGTTGTCAATTCTGTTCCTTCCATTTTCCTCATATGTGTTTGTAGGGATATAAATTCCCCTCTTATTACAGCTTTTAAGGCATTCCAGAGATTTTGGTAAGATGTTTCTTTATTTTCATTTGTTTCCAGGTATCTTTTGATCTCTATTTTGATGTCATCATTGACCCAGGAGTTATTTAGCATCATGCTGTTTAGTGTCCATGTCTTTGTGGGTTTTGGGGGGACTTTGTTGGTGTCAATGTTTATTTTTATTCCACTGTGGTCCGAAAAGGTACATGGCAGAATTTCAGTCCTTTTAAATTTGCTTATACTTGATTTGTGTCCAATTATGTGGTCGATCTTAGAATATGTTCCATGTGGTGATGAGTAGAATGTGTATTCTGTGGTCTTTGGATGGAGTGTTCTATAGGTTTCAATTAAGTCCATTTGGTCCAGAGTCTCATTGAGGTTGCGGATCTCCTTGCTGATTTTTTGTCCTGATGACCTGTCTAAGGTTGCGAGTGGTGTATTAAAGTCCCCAGTTATTATGGTGTTAGAGTCAATGTCTTTCTTTAGTTTTCCTAGAAGTTGCTTTATGAATGTTGGTGCGCCTATGTTGGGTGCATATATGTTTAGGATAGATATTTCTTGTTGATGGAGTGAACCTTTTATCATTATGTAGTGGCCCTCTGTATCTTTTCAATTTT
>NW_007199459.1:0-1690 GCF_000164805.1 Carlito syrichta | reverse complement strand
TGCTGAAATTAGGGTTTTTGTGGTCTTGCTTTTCCAGCTTCTTTAGGTGGCTTGTTAGGTTGTCAATTTCTGTTCCTTCCATTTTCCTCATGTGTGTTTGTAGGGATATAAATTCCCCTCTTATTACAGCTTTTAAGGCATCCCAGAGATTTTGGTAAGATGTTTCTTTATTTTCATTTGTTTCCAGGTATCTTTTGATCTCTATTTTGATGTCATCATTGACCCAGGAGTTATTTAGCATCATGCTGTTTAGTGTCCATGTCTTTGTGGGTTTTGGGGGGACTTTGTTGGTGTCAATGTTTATTTTTATTCCACTGTGGTCCGAGAAGGTGCATGGTAGAATTTCAGTCCTTTTAAATTTGCTTATACTTGATTTGTGTCCAATTATGTGGTCGATCTTAGAATATGTTCCATGTGGTGATGAGTAGAATGTGTATTCTGTGGTCTTTGGATGGAGTGTTCTATAGGTATCAATTAAGTCCATTTGGTCCAGAGTCTCATTGAGGTTCCGGATCTCCTTGCTGATTTTTTGTCCTGATGATCTGTCTAAGGTTGTGAGTGGTGTATTAAAGTCCCCAGTTATTATGGTGTTAGAGTCAATGTCTTTCTTTAGTTTTCCTAGAAGTTGCTTTATGAATGTTGGTGCGCCTATGTTGGGTGCATATATGTTTAGGATAGATATTTCTTGTTGATGGAGTGAACCTTTTATCATTATGTAGTGGCCCTCTGTATCTTTTTTAATTTTTGATAGCTTAAATGGTATTTTGTCTGAAATTAGGATCGCGACTCCTCCTTTCTTTTGTGTTCCATTCGCCTGAAAATTTGTTTCCCATCCTCTTACTTTGAGTCTGTGTATGTCCTTGCTAGTGAGATGGGTCTCTTGAAGGCAGTATGTTGTTGCCTGGTGATATTTAACCGTTTTGTCATTCTATGTTTTTTCAGTGGTGCGTTTAGTCCATTCACATTCAGACTAATTATTGAAATGTGAGAGTTCGTCCCTATCATGGAGTTCTTATTGAGTTGTTATTCTTCCACTTGGTTTTTTCTTTTGGTTTTGGGGTTGGTTCATGTATATTTTATTCTTTTCCCTGTACTCTTGTGAAGAACGTTGTTCTTTTTCCCTTTTCTTCTGTGTTTAGTACTTTCTTAAGTGTTTCATGTAGAGATGGTTTTGTGGCTGCATAAGTTCTTAGGGATTGGATATCTGGGAAAGATTTTAATTCTCCCTCACTGATGAAGCTTAGCTTGGCTGGGTAGGTTATTCTTGGTTGAAATTGTTTATCCTTTAGGACTTTGAAGATAGGGCTCCAAGCTCTCCTAGCCTGCAGGGTTTCTGCAGATAAATCTGCTGCTATTCTGATTGGTCTTCCATGGTGGGTGATAGGGCCTTTTTCTCTTGCTGCCTTTAGGATTTTTTCTTTTGTGCCTACTTTATTTAGGTGAATTATTATGTGTCTAGGAGTTGGTCTTCTCATTTGTTGTCTTGCAGGGGTTCTCTGAATCTCTTATGTTTGAATTTTTGTATCACTGATTAGATAAGGGAAATTTTCTTGAATGATCTCGTGGAAAGTTTGTTCCAATGTGGTCTCTGTTTCTCTTTCTGCCTCAGGGAGTCCGATTATTCTTAGGTTAGGCCTCTTGAGGTAGTCACTAATCTCTTGAAGGTTTTGTTCTGTCTTTTTAGCTTATT
>NW_007199458.1:0-930 GCF_000164805.1 Carlito syrichta | reverse complement strand
TGTTAGCAAAAGTCATCTGCATATAAGGGAGCATTTACAACCCTTTTCTTACTTAGGTCAGATATAACTGCCAGAAACTTGCTTGCCTTATTAATTTGTTCAGTTATTCAACTTTCAGAGTTCAAAGATACATTTACTAATAATAGGGTTCAATTAGATTTTTTAAAATAACTTTTCCCTAATAATTGATGATAGCATGGAGCTGCTATTCCTCCTGTGCTTAATTGGTGAAATTGCACTGATCTAGTGACCGGAATTAAACTGCTGAAAAATAACTTGGTCAGATTTATTCATTCAAGTTTTGAAGGCTGAGTTGCTATGGCACCAAAGATTAATTTTTTTTTTAAAGTATGTTTAATTTCAGTGAAAACACTGGCACATCTCTTTTGGCATTCTGTAGATAAAAATAAAGTGGACCCTTTCCCTTTTTCTTGTCTTTTTTATGTTTAGCAAGTTGTTTTGGAATTCTTTTAAACACAAATGAAAAGACACAAATTTCACATATTTAAAGAGAATGGAAAAAGTAGTAAAAAGGTTTCATTGAAAGATTATAATTTGTAAAACAACAAATATGTTAGTCATTTAAAAAGTCTACGTTCTCCAACTTTTTAGAAAGATGGTGTCAGATAAGGAGTTAGTGACTCTTCTGGTAGTTTCAGTTTATAATTAGTCTTGAAGTTTAAAAGCAGGTTGCAGAATTGGGACAGTGGCAAGTCCTAATAGAAATCTTTTGGTGTCATTTCATTCCCCCAGATTCTAAAAGCATGTATTTTCTCTGTCACGGGACAAAGAAATTGCCAGGTCTCCTGAACTAGGATTGTTTCTGCCTTCAGGACACGGTTGGGTGGTGTTAGACTGCTGCAAGAAGAATTTCATGAAAAAACAAGCAGAAAATTGAGTGCTCTGTAGGACCTTCAAAAGTCTCTTTTC
>NW_007199457.1:0-1461 GCF_000164805.1 Carlito syrichta | reverse complement strand
TCCTCCTGTGCTTATTGGTGAAATTGCACTGATCTAGTGACCGGAATTAAACTGCTGAAAAATAACTTGGTCAGATTTATTCATTCAAGTTTTGAAGGCTGAGTTGCTATGGCACCAAAGATTAATTTTTTTTTAAAGTATGTTTAATTTCAGTGAAAACACTGGCACATCTCTTTTGGCATTCTGTAGATAAAAATAAAGTGGACCCTTTCCCTTTTTCTTGTCTTTTTTATGTTTAGCAAGTTGTTTTGGAATTCTTTTAAACATAAATGAAAAGACACAAATTTCACATATTTAAAGAGAATGGAAAAAGTAGTAAAAAGGTTTCATTGAAAGATTATAATTTGTAAAACAACAAATATGTTAGTCATTTAAAAAGTCTACGTTCTCCAACTTTTTAGAAAGATGGTGTCAGATAAGGAGTTAGTGACTCTTCTGGTAGTTTCAGTTTATAATTAGTCTTGAAGTTTAAAAGCAGGTTGCAGAATTGGGACAGTGGCAAGTCCTAATAGAAATCTTTTGGTGTCATTTCATTCCCCCAGATTCTAAAAGCATGTATTTTCTCTGTCACGGGACAAAGAAATTGCCAGGTCTCCTGAACTAGGATTGTTTCTGCCTTCAGGACACGGTTGGGTGGTGTTAGACTGCTGCAAGAAGAATTTCATGAAAAAACAAGCAGAAAAATTGAGTGCTCTGTAGACCTTCAAAAGTCTCTTTTCAGGCATACTTTAAGTCTCTCAGGCAAGCAAGCCAGAAATCCTACCTGACAGAGCAGGTTTGTTCATGAGATGACCAGGGCTGCAGGCCGCTCATGTTTGTCATTATGCTCCCACGACCTAAGGAATTCACCTTCCAGTGTCATCGCCATCAGCGCGTTCTTCTATAGGAATAATGTGAACTATAAAATCTGAAATGCGCCAGCGTCTGTAGAAATTTGAGAGTCTTGCCTTTTCCCCCCTTTATGTAATATAAAGTGTTTTAACAAAAGCATGGTAGCCCCATACATTTTAAATGTCAAACTTGCAGATAATGTACCTCCTAAGAATTTCAACTTCAAACTTGGAACTTGTAAAGCCACAAAACATCTTTAGAGGCTTACCGAAGCAAATAAACAATGTGTTTCGGAGAGACTTAGTGAAGAAATTGTTTTTTTAACCGGTGTTTCTCATGGTGCTTTTCAGGTGAGGATGATGATGAGACTTTGGGTCACAGTTCAGGACTACCATCCATGGGAAAGTTTGGAAGCAAGATTTAATGTTAAATTTTGATTTTAAAATGTATTCTACTTTAGTTTCTATGGGTAATGATCTATCAAGATTCATAAACAATTTTATGCTAACATATGTTTTTATTCTGACATGGCTATTGAATTTGACCTATGAATTATTTCTATGCATATTTTAATATTATTCCATTTTGTTTTAGAGTGCTAGACTGTATCTAGGAAAACCCGTTAGATCC
>NW_007199456.1:0-803 GCF_000164805.1 Carlito syrichta | reverse complement strand
AGAACCTTCAAAAGTCTCTTTCAGGCATACTTTAAGTCTCTCAGGACCAAGCAAACCAGAAATCCTACTGACAGAGCAGGTTTGTTCATGAGATGACCAGGGCTGCAGGCCGCTCATGTTTGTCATTATGCTCCCACGACTTAAGGAATTCACCTTCCAGTGTCATCGCCATCAGCGCGTTCTTCTATAGGAATAATGTGAACTATAAAATCTGAAATGCGCCAGCGTCTGTAGAAATTTGAGAGTCTTGCCTTTTCCCCCCTTTATGTAATATAAAGTGTTTTAACAAAAGCATGGTAGCCCCATACATTTTAAATGTCAAACTTGCAGATAATGTACCTCCTAAGAATTTCAACTTCAAACTTGGAACTTGTAAAGCCACAAAACATCTTTAGAGGCTTACCGAAGCAAATAAACAATGTGTTTCGGAGAGACTTAGTGAAGAAATTGTTTTTTTAACCAGTGTTTCTCATGGTGCTTTTCAGGTGAGGATGATGATGAGACTTTGGGTCACAGTTCAGGACTACCATCCATGGGAAAGTTTGGAAGCAAGATTTAATGTTAAATTTTGATTTTAAAATGTATTCTACTTTAGTTTCTATGGGTAATGATCTATCAAGATTCATAAACAATTTTATGCTAACATATGTTTTTATTCTGACATGGCTATTGAATTTGACCTATGAATTATTTCTATGCATATTTTAATATTATTCCATTTTGTTTTAGAGTGCTAGACTGTATCTAGGAAAACCCGTTTAGATCCAAAATAACATTTTTTTCTAATTCAAAAAAAATTAGCT
>NW_007199455.1:0-603 GCF_000164805.1 Carlito syrichta | reverse complement strand
ATACCTTTACAAACACACATGAGGAAAATGGAAAGATCACAAGTTAGCCTAACAAGTCACCCAAGTATGCTAGAAATGCAAGACCACCAAAACCCTAACTTCAGCAGAAGAATTCAGATCACCAAAATAAAAGCCCAAATCCAGGACATTGAACACAAAAAGATTATACAAAAAATAAACTAACAAAAAGTTGGTTCTTTGAAAGGATAAACAAAATAGATGGTCCTTTAACCAGAGTGACCAAGAAAAAGAGAGAAAAAGTCCAAATAAACTCAATCAGAAACACAAATATGAAGTCACAACTGACCCAGAAGAAATACAAAATATTATCAGAGACTACTATGTACAATTGTATGGAAACGAACTTGAAAACCTAAAGAAAATGGAGGACTTTCTGACATCACACAACCTTCCTAGGCTGAAACAAGAAGACACTGAGACTCTAAATAGGCCAATAACAATCAAGGAAATTGATTATGTCATAAGAAAACTACCGACATGAAGTTCTGGACCAGATGGCTTTCCAGCAGAATTCAACAAAACATAAAAGGAGGAACTGATACCAATCTTATTGAAAGTATTCCAGGCGATTGAGAAAGATGG
>NW_007199454.1:0-921 GCF_000164805.1 Carlito syrichta | reverse complement strand
CTGAATAAGCTGTTGAAAGACAGGTTGTATATCTATATATATCTGTGGTTACAAGTTACCTCTTTATCATTCTTGCATCATGTCTCTCACTATTTTACTAAACAAGCCATATTTGTCAAGCTCTACTTCAATCACTTTTTGTAACAAAAAATGGTATTAAAAATATTCCCAAACAAGTAATACATGCATATAAAATATTTTATGTTTTACCCCCACATATTTCATTCAGATATAAAACATTTATATCTTTATATTTTTCATATAAAATTTGCATTCTATTTTTAAAAGATATATGATTTTACTCTTCTGACCAGTGTTAACACAATACATGGATTTTAAAAATAGGCTTTGGAATCACACAGCCTGAGTTCAAATCCAATTCTGCTTTTGCCTCTAAACCACAGGGGTTTTACTCTCTGTAAAAGAAGGATAATCATATTCACTTCTTAGAGTTGACACCAATAATAAATGAGATAATGTTTAATAGTGTTTCATACAAATGCTAATACTCTTTATTATTATATTTTATAACTTTCTCATGGATGAATGAATAAGTAAATCAGTGAAGATTTAAGATCTCTACTTATAGAGATCTTGTATATATTTCTTCATCAGTTTCCTTGCCTCTCTAAAAAAAGGTGAAATAGGCAGGTGTTGTCATGAAGACATCCAAGTAAAAGTAATTCTCTCTGACTCTCCAAAAGACTTGAAAACACAGACCCAGAGAAGGGTGATCAGATAAGTAGCTAATTAAAGACTTTTTCCTGTGAAGAGTAGGTGTGGCCTTCAGGAGCTTTTCAAAAAAGACCTCCCACTAACAGAAGAATTTAGTCTTGAAGCCATATATTGTTAAAGCCATTAGTGGCTCCAGAGGGTAATTAACCACAGAATCACCCGGGCTCGTGGCTCAGCCTGTAATCC
>NW_007199453.1:0-804 GCF_000164805.1 Carlito syrichta | reverse complement strand
TTTTACCCCCACATATTTCATTCAGATATAAAACATTTATATCTTTATATTTTTCATATAAAATTGCATTCTATTTTTAAAAGATATATGATTTTACTCTCTGACCAGTGTTAACACAATACATGGATTTTAAAAATAGGCTTTGGAATCACACAGCGTGAGTTCAAATCCAATTCTGCTTTTGCCTCTAAACCACAGGGGTTTTACTCTCTGTAAAAGAAGGATAATCATATTCACTTCTTAGAGTTGACACCAATAATAAATGAGATAATGTTTAATAGTGTTTCATACAAATGCTAATACTCTTTATTATTATATTTTATAACTTTCTCATGGATGAATGAATAAGTAAATCAGTGAAGATTTAAGATCTCTACTTATAGAGATCTTGTATATATTTCTTCATCAGTTTCCTTGCCTCTCTAAAAAAAGGTGAAATAGGCAGGTGTTGTCATGAAGACATCCAAGTAAAAGTAATTCTCTCTGACTCTCCAAAAGACTTGAAAACACAGACCCAGAGAAGGGTGATCAGATAAGTAACTAATTAAAGACTTTTTCCTGTGAAGAGTAGGTGTGGCCTTCAGGAGCTTTTCAAAAAAGACCTCCCACTAACAGAAGAATTTAGTCTTGAAGCCATATATTGTTAAAGCTATTAGTGGCTCCAGAGGGTAATTAAACCACAGAATCACCCGGGCTCGGTGGCTCAGCCTGTAATCCCAGCACTTTGGGAGGCTGAGGTGAGTGGATTGCCTGAGCCTTAGGGTTCGAGACCTGCCTGGCCAACTTGGCGAGACCTCATCTCGA
>NW_007199452.1:0-859 GCF_000164805.1 Carlito syrichta | reverse complement strand
TTTTATAACTTTCTCATGGATGAATGAATAAGTAAATCAGTGAAGATTTAAGATCTCTACTTATAGAGATCTTGTATATATTTCTTCATCAGTTTCCTTGCCCCTCTAAAAAAAGGTGAAATAGGCAGGTGTTGTCATGAAGACATCCAAGTAAAAGTAATTCTCTCTGACTCTCCAAAAGACTTGAAAACACAGACCCAGAGAAGGGTGATCAGATAAGTAGCTAATTAAAGACTTTTTCCTGTGAAGAGTAGGTGTGGCCTTCAGGAGCTTTTCAAAAAAGACCTCCCACTAACAGAAGAATTTAGTCTTGAAGCCATATATTGTTAAAGCTATTAGTGGCTCCAGAGGGTAATTAAACCACAGAATCACCCGGGCTCGGTGGCTCAGCCTGTAATCCCAGCACTTTGGGAGGCTGAGGTGAGTGGATTGCCTGAGCCTTAGGGTTCGAGACCTGCCTGGCCAACTTGGCGAGACCTCATCTCTACAATAAATCAAAAAATCAGCCGGGTGTGGTAGCACGTGCCTGTAATTCTGGCTACTCGGAAGGCTGAGGTGGAAGGATCGCCGGAGCCCAGCAGGTCGAGGCTGCGGTGGCCAGGAACAGCCACTACACTCCAGTCTGGGCGACAGAGTGAGACTCCAATTCAAAATAAATAAATAAATAAAATAAAACACAGAATCTTAGAGGGGGGAGAGGCTGGGGTTTTATGAGACTGAAGATTTTAAGAAATTTGAACCAGGCTTCCTTCCACTACCCAGATTATAAAGCATTTTTTATGAGTTGAAATTAATGAACGACTACACCTACTAGAAAAAAGAGAGATAGTTCTATTAGTTTGAGGTTTCAGATTTGATT
>NW_007199451.1:0-809 GCF_000164805.1 Carlito syrichta | reverse complement strand
CACGCCACGATGGTGGAGAAAGGAAGAGAGGGCCCAAATGAAACGGTTTCTAATAGCCACATTCCAAAGGAAGCAGAAGCCGGGTGCGGTGGCTCACGCCCGTCATCCCAGCACTTTGGGAGGCTGAGGAGGGAGCATGGCTTCGAGCCAGGAGTTTGAGACCAGCCTGGCCGGCATCGTGAGGCCCTGTCCCCGTGTCACGGTCTGAGTAACGCTCGGCTGCTCCTCCCGATGCCAGTAACTCAGAGGGGCGGGGAACCGGCAGAGAGAAGTTTATCTCTGAGTTCGAATCCAGGGTGCAGAGCCAGACTCGAGGTCTTTCAAAACGGTCCCGCTCCCCTTCTAGACTTTTACAGTTCGCTTTTACGGTCCAGAGTCGCCGGGACCTCCACGTCAGCCACATGACCGGCAGAGCAGGGACGAGCGCTTGAACTTCAGCCACGTTTATCGACAGCGAGTGATTTTTTTGGTCCAGACTTCCCGGTGCCAGGTATCAGGCGTATCTCACAGCTTTGACCAGTAGGGCCCGGCAGAAGCCTTCATCAAGCTCGCCACAGGGTAAAGGGCCTAGGACGTCACGCAATATGCAAAAGCCATACGAATCACAAAGTTTACGATGACATGGGCACAAAAGTCATATAACTCACAAGGCTTATGATCACATCGATACTGTGTTATTCAAACTTATAACCACTCAGAAAAGGGGAGTAAAAGGAGATTCACATCTTTCAGTTGAAGGAGCATAGACTACAGGGAAGTCAAGGATCTCCTGAAGCTCCTTACTGGGAGTGCTTAGGTGGTAAGGGAAG
>NW_007199450.1:0-836 GCF_000164805.1 Carlito syrichta | reverse complement strand
TTTCTTCAGGGTCAGATGTGACTCATCTTTTGTGTCTCTGATTATGCTTATTTGGTTTTTTCTCGTTTTTTCTTGCTCAGTCTAGCTAGGGGACCATCAATCTTGTTTATCCTTTCGAAGAACCAGCTTTTTGTTTCATCGATTTTTTGTATTATCTTTTTGTCTTCTATGTCCTGGATTTGGGCTTTTATTTTGGTGATCTGGATTCTTCTGCTGAAATTAGGGTTTTTGTGGTCTTGCTTTTCCAGCTTCTTTAGGTGGCTTGTTAGGTTGTCAATTTCTGTTCCTTCCATTTTTCTCATGTGTGTTTGTTGGGATATAAATTCCCCTCTTATTACTGCTTTTAAGGCATCCCAGAGATTTTGGTAAGATGTTTCTTTATTTTCATTTGTTTCCAGGTATCTTTTGATCTCTATTTTGATGTCATCATTGACCGAGGAGTTATTTAGCATCATGCTGTTTAGTGTCCATGTCTTTGTGGGTTTTGGGGGGACTTTGTTGGTGTCAATGTTTATTTTTATTCCACTGTGGTCTGAGAAGGTGCATGGTAGAATTTCAGTCCTTTTAAATTTGCTTATACTTGATTTGTGTCCAATTATGTGGTCGATCTTAGAATATGTTCCATGTGGTGATGAGTAGAATGTGTATTCTGTGGTCTTTGGATGGAGTGTTCTATAGGTATCAATTAAGTCCATTTGGTCCAGAATCTCATTGAGGTTCCGGATCTCCTTGCTGATTTTTTGTCCTGATGATCTGTCTAAGATTGTGAGTGGTGTATTAAAGTCCCCAGTTATTATGGTGTTAGAGTCAATGTCTTTCTTTAGTTTCCTAGAAGT
>NW_007199449.1:0-735 GCF_000164805.1 Carlito syrichta | reverse complement strand
GGGGGGCTTTTCTAGGAAGAAATTCCACAACTGAAGTGCCCTTTTCAATGCTGACCCCATTACCCTGCTGTTGTCGGCAGGTCTTGCGCTCTCAGTAACTATAGCCCAGAAGAAACCACTTTAAAGTGTTGACCCATGTCCCCCTGGTTCCTCAGGGAGATAAGGCCTCCCCTTCCAAGGCAGAAACAAAAGAGCCCAGGCTTGGATGTCAGAGCAGGGAGAGGTGGAAGTCAAGCCGAGCAAAATCAAACAAGAAGACACTGGAAGTTCCTAGAAAACACATATTTTTCTTTTCAGTTATTATGACAGATATAGGAAGATCGACAGAAAATAAAAGTGTCTACATTTTAAATTTCAATAATTTTTAATGAACATAGCATTTTATTTTTACAGCTCAAACTTAATGTAGAAAAAGATCTTTATATCGGAGAGTGTACGGGGCACCCTTTACACAAGTAACTCCATCTTAGAAAAAGACTTTATCTTATTTCCTAAAAGACCTCATGCCAACAGGGACCGGTTGTTTGCCTCACCCGATAGACACCACAGGCAACCGGGTGAGAACAGAACCAGGCATATGCCCTTCCGCTGTCAGACCTCATCAGAAGGCTTTGTGACCATAAAAAGAACAGGACTTCACCAGCTCGAAACAGCCACTTGAACAGACACCATCTTGCTGTCCCCACGAAAAGCTCCTGTCATCTTCCACCAGAGACTCTGCCCATATTCTTGCAA
>NW_007199448.1:0-683 GCF_000164805.1 Carlito syrichta | reverse complement strand
CACAGGCAACCGGGTGAGAACAGTACCAGGCATATGCCCTTCCGCTGTCAGACCTCATCAGAAGGCTTTGTGACCATAAAAAGAACAGGACTCCACCAGCTCGAAACAGCCACTTGAACGGACACCATCTTGCTGTCCCCACGAAAAGCTCCTGTCATCTTCCACCAGAGACTCTGCCCATATTCTTGCAAGATGTGGATGTGCCATCCAAGCCGGCACGGGAAAACTCCTCCTCACCTTGGCTCTCCCTAACCTGGTTCGCTAACCCTTTCTCCTTTCCATTTTCTGTTGACATCCCACGTTACTTTGACATGGAATGTTTAATCTGTGATTTTTATATATTGGTTAAGTGCACTACTATCTACTGTGTGTGATATTGGCTGGACTGGAGGAGTGGCTTGAGCCTGCCTGCCTGACGCTCTTACTACCTGGTAAAAGGGAAGTACGAAGTAGCGTTGTCTCCTCGGGAACACCGTGTAGCTTGTGGCTTTTAAGATCACACCAGCCTCGGTAAAATTCTGACATTTTGGAACACTACAAATATGGGTGTACCTGGTCTGACCTCGTGCCACTCAGGATATAGAATGTAGAAGTAATTATTTTTAGAGTGGTCATCTCACTCTGTCGTTCAGGTTGACTGCGGTGGCACAATCTCAACTCACCACCACCTCTACCTCATGGGG
>NW_007199447.1:0-894 GCF_000164805.1 Carlito syrichta | reverse complement strand
CTTTTAAGATCACACCAGCCTCGGTAAAATTCTGACATTTTGGAACACTACAAATATGGGTGTACCTGGTCTGACCTCGTGCCACTCAGGATATAGAATGTAGAAGTAATTATTTTTAGAGTGGTCATCTCACTCTGTCGTTCAGGGTGAGTGCGGTGGCACAATCTCAACTCACCACCACCTCTACCTCATGGGCTCAGGTGACCCTCCGCCTCGGCACCTCAGCCTCCCAAGTATCTGGGACTACAGGCATGTATCACCCCATGCCTGAATATTTATTTATTTTATTTTTTGTAAAGACAAGGTTTTGCTATTGAAAGGGTGTAAGTCGAAGTCAATATAGCCGAAAAGCTTGAATCCTTCCTAGGAAAAGGAGCAAAGCATTGCAGGAGGGTGTTGCAGCCAGAACCCGGATGCAGTATTACAAAGGCTACTCACACCGGGTGCAGTGGCTTACACCTGTAATTACTCCCAGTACTTTGGGGGGTGGAGGTGAGAGGATTGCGTGATTCCATTGGTTCGAGACCAGCCTTGGTAACTCAGCGAGACCTCGTCACTACTGTAAGTTTTTTTTAAAAATTAGCTGGGTATGGTGGCGCATGCCTGTGGTTCCAGCTACCTGGAAGGCTTAGATACAAGGATGGCCTGAGCACAGCATGTTGAGGAGGTGGTGGCCATGAGTGTGCCACTATACCTCATCCGCCCTGGGTAACAGAGTGAGACTCCTATAAAAATAAAAATAGAAAATAAAAGACCGCTTACTTGTTCAGAGACACAGATAGAAAGTGACGACCAGTTTTGTGAAGGCTGGCAGTACATCATATTGCCTTCTTCAGATAGTACTGAATACGAATGTGTAAGCTGTCTGATGAAAAATTTTAGACGTTTGTGCAG
>NW_007199446.1:0-1405 GCF_000164805.1 Carlito syrichta | reverse complement strand
TTACTCTGTCACCCAGGCTGGAATGCAGTAGCATGCTCATGACTACCAGAGCCTCAGACAATCATTCTGCTCAGCCTTTCAAGTAGCTGGAACTACAGGAATGAGTCACCACTCCCAGCTAATTTTTTGATTTATTATAGAGATGAGGTCTCACCATGTTGCGCAGGTTGGTTTTGAACCCTTGAGCTCAGGCAGTCCTCTTGCGTCTGCCTCCCAGAGTGCTGGAATTATAGGCACAAGCCACCATGCCCGGCCCCATGTAATTCTTAATAGATAGCTACTTTCCCTGGAACACTGGGTCTCGAATATGAGTGTCTGCCCTGGTCATTCTCACCAGGTGAGGGAGCTCACATTGGAGAGCACCGTGCTGAGATATTACTGGGGTTGCTCAATATGGCTTATTTCATGTTTGGACAGCTGTAGGTATAAGAAAGCTTTTTCTCTCAAGTCACAATCCTTTATTCCCATAGCTTCTACCTGTTGATTGTAGTTCTGTCTTCAGGCATGGTTTTACACATCTGAAGCCTGCCACTCCTGGAATGATGAAGTAATCATTCACTGTGGTTATAAGTACAGGAGTTGTAGGGATGTTATTGATTGCCTGTCCACCCAACACTGTTGTCTTCCTTTCTTTCTACCAGAACTCAGATTCTTTCAGGATCCATCTTCTCCATGGATGCTTCAGCAGAAGCTTTTTCCATCCTCATTTATAGCATGGCCCCGACTGGTCAATAGTTCCTGTTCTTGCCTGTGATTCATTCCTAGCTGGATATATTTTGGATCTGAGAGTAATCAGTGAAACAAAGTCATGTTCCATGAATGGGCCTAAGATATGTGAGGAAAGGGAGTGGGGGAAGGAGGAGAGAAAGAAAGTGGGAGAGTGAATGAGGGATAAAAAGACAGCAAAGCAAATGTGAGCCACAAGAAATTAGAAGGAAAATACCGCAAGTTATCTTGATTACTAATTTGTAACATACACAATGAGTGTCCACTCTCTGTTTCCTCTGGTCACACAGGTTGGTGTGGGATCAATACTCATAACCACAATTTACTTTTTAAAAATGTGTATTTACTGAGCAGTGAATGTTAGTCTTTGTAGTGGGTGCTCTGGGGAAAACGTAAACTCCTCTCCTATAGGAGTTTATTGTACTCTATTCTCTCTGGGTTGTTCACAAACCAGAATGCTAATTTGCTGTGATTGTAGGTGGAGCAGTTACTTTTTTGCTCAGGGGATCCCTGAGCACCCGAATGAGTACCCAGAAACTACTCTTAATAGTAAGAAGAAAGACTGTGCAGTGAGGTGCTTACAGCACAGGGTGTGGCAGTTAGTCATATTTGGGCTCAAACTCCCAGGCCTGCCCCTTCCTAGCTGTGGATGCTGGCAAGATACCAGCCTTACTAGCCT
>NW_007199445.1:0-801 GCF_000164805.1 Carlito syrichta | reverse complement strand
AGAAGGAAAATACCGCAAGTTATCTTGATTACTAATTTGTAACATACACAATGAGTGTCCACTCTCTGTTTCCTCTGGTCACACAGGTTGGTGTGGGATCAATACTCATAACCACAATTTACTTTTTAAAAATGTGTATTTACTGAGCAGTGAATGTTAGTCTTTGTAGTGGGTGCTCTGGGGAAAACGTAAACTCCTCTCCTATAGGAGTTTATTGTACTCTATTCTCTCTGGGTTGTTCACAAACCAGAATGCTAATTTGCTGTGATTGTAGGTGGAGCAGTTACTTTTTTGCTCAGGGGATCCCTGAGCACCCGAATGAGTACCCAGAAACTACTCTTAATAGTAAGAAGAAAGACTGTGCAGTGAGGTGGTTACAGCACAGGGTGTGGAGTTAGTCATATTTGGGCTCAAATCCCAGGCCTGCCCCTTCCTAGCTGTGGAATGCTGGCAAGATACCAGCCTTACTAGCCTCAGAGTTCTCATAGTTAAACCTGAAGGACTGACTGTGAGTGTTCCAGATTGTAAAGGATTGGGAACTACCTGCATGTGAAGTACATAACTAATGGTAATCACTGCTGTTGCTATCAAAGGAAAGTTTGTTAGTTTTTTCTTATTTATATAAAAAAATTGAACAGAGACAGAATGTCACTATGTTGCCTAGGCTGATCTTGAACTCGTGGCCTCTGGTGCTGAGATTATAGACTTGAGTCACCATGCCTGACCTAGGATGAATGTTTTTAAAAAATCAGAAATCATGGTGAAATCATGCCATACTAGCAAACAACAACAAAACTAATC
>NW_007199444.1:0-735 GCF_000164805.1 Carlito syrichta | reverse complement strand
AGTCTGTTTACAGAAATCCCAAAGTGTCTCTAGAGATGCACCAGCCAAGCTGCTGTAATCCGGGTCAGACATGACACAGGGAGGGGTACAACGAAGCACACCATCAATAAGAGCAGAAGCAGGGCTCGGTGGCTTAGCCTGTAATCCCTTGCCTTTGGGAGGCTGAGGTGAGTGGATTGCCTGAGCCCACGGGTTCGAGACCTGCCTGGGCAGGCGAGACCTCATCTCTACAATAAATCAAAAAATTAGCCGGGCGTGGTAGCGCGCACCTGTAATTCCGGCTACTCGGAAGGTTGAGGCGGAAGAATCGTCGGAGTCCAGCAGGTCGAGGCTGCGGTGGCCAGAAGCGGACACTGCACGCCAGTCTGGGTGAAAGAGTGAGACTCCAACTCAAAAAAAATAATAAGAAACAAGAACAGAACGTGTGTTCATAATTCGGGGGAAATTATTTCACTCAGCAAAAAACATTTTAAGGGTCAGCACTAAATTGCCCACTTTGATAAACTCAGAAAAACGAAAAGGAGATTTTAAAACTGGCAGTGTCTCACTGTAGTTTGTGGCTGACTGGAGCCCTTTCTTGGCTAGTATTCAAATATCTTTTTATCTTCATGTAATCTAATATATTTATTACTATAGTCAATGCCTTATTGACACTATCAGCTTCCCATTTTCACTACTCCTTATTGCTTATCTCTCTTGGTATTTAAAAATCATTTTTGCATTGTAAAGAAAAAG
>NW_007199443.1:0-766 GCF_000164805.1 Carlito syrichta | reverse complement strand
GAAAAACGAAAAAGGAGATTTTAAAACTGGCAGTGTCTTCACTGTAGTTTGTGGCTGACTGGAGCCCTTTCTTGGCTAGTATTCAAATATCTTTTTATCTTCATGTAATCTAATATATTTATTACTATAGTCAATGCCTTAATGACACTATCAGCTTCCCATTTTCACTACTCTTTATTGCTTATCTCTCTTGGTATTTAAAAATCATTTTGCATTGTAAAGAAAAAGACTTAAAATGAAGTAACCTAGCAATGTGCACAAAGATCATATTTTTATAAATGCTGCCTATTGTTCCTTTGACAAGGAGTAAGAATCTCCTGTGGACAGTAAAAAGGTTTCATTGAAAGATTATAATTTGTAAAACAACACATATTTTGGTCATTTAAAAAAATCTAGCTTCTCCAACTTTTTAGAAAGATGGTGTCAGATAAGGAGTTAGTGACTCTTCTGGTAGTTTCAGTTTATAATTAGTCTTGAAGCTTAAAAGCAGGTTGCAGAATTGGGACAATGGCAAGTTCTAGTAGAAACCTTTTGGTGTCATTTCATCCTCCCGGATTCTAAAAGCATGTATTTTCTCTGTCACGGGACAAAGAAATAGACAGGTCTCCAGAACTAGGATTGTTTCTGCCTTCAGAACACGGTTGGGTGGTGTTAGACTGCTGCACGAAGAATTTTGTGAAAAAACAAGCAGAAAAATTGAATGCTCTGTAGAACCTTCAAAAGTCTCTTTTCAGGCATACTTTAAGTCTCTCAGGGCCAAGCAAAC
>NW_007199442.1:0-915 GCF_000164805.1 Carlito syrichta | reverse complement strand
CAGCATACTCTAAATGGACAAAAATTGGATCCAATTCCCTTGAAACTGGAACTAGACAAGGATGCCCACTCTCTCCCCTCCTGTTCAACATAGTATTGGAAGTCCTGGCTAAAGCAATCAGAGAAGAGGAGGCAATCAGAGGTATTCAAATAGGAAAAGAGGAAGTCAAGTTATCTCTCTATGCAGATGATATGATGGTGTACCTTGAAAACCCAAGAGAATCTGTCAAAGGCCTCCTTACATTGATAAAAGCCTTGGCAAAGTCTCAGGATACAAAATAAATGTACAAAAGACAATCGCATTTCTCTACACCAATAATAAACAAACAGAAACCCAAATAAAAAACACAGTTCCATTCACAATAGCCACAAAAAAAATGAAATACCTTGGCATCTTCCTAACCAGAGACGTGAAAGACCTTTACAATGAAAATTACAAAACACTGCTCAAAGAAATCAAAGCTGACACGAACAAGTGGAAAAATATCCCATGCTCATGGATCGGAAGAATCAACATTGTGAAGATGTCCATCTTACCTAAGGCAATCTACAAATTCAATGCAATACCCATTAAATTACCAACAACATTCTTCTCAGACCTAGAAAAAACAACACAGGAATTCATATGGAAACACAAACGTCCAAGAATAGCCAGAACAATCCTCAGCAAAAAAAACAAAGCAGGTGGTATCACAATACCAGACTTCAAACTTTACTATAAAGCTACAATCATCAAAACAGCTTGGTATTGGTACAGGAACAGGCATATAGATCAATGGAACAGAATTGAGATTCCAGAAGCAAAACCTCAATTTCTCAACCAACTCATCTTCGACAAAGCCCCCACCACCTACCAATGGGGAGAGGAGAACCTATTCAGTAAATGGTGCTGGGAAAATTGGCTGACCACATGCCG
>NW_007199441.1:0-795 GCF_000164805.1 Carlito syrichta | reverse complement strand
AAAAGAGGAAGTCAAGTTATCTTCTCTATGCAGATGATATGATGGTGTACCTTGAAAACCCAAGAGAATCTGTCAAAGGCCTCCTTACATTGATAAAAGCCTTGGCAAAGTCTCAGGATACAAAATAAATGTACAAAAGACAATCGCATTTCTCTACACCAATAATAAACAAACAGAAACCCAAATAAAAAACACAGTTCCATTCACAATAGCCACAAAAAAAATGAAATACCTTGGCATCTTCCTAACCAGAGACGTGAAAGACCTTTACAATGAAAATTACAAAACACTGCTCAAAGAAATCAAAGCTGACATGAACAAGTGGAAAAATATCCCATGCTCATGGATCGGAAGAATAAACATTGTGAAGATGTCCATCTTACCTAAGGCAATCTACAAATTCAATGCAATACCCATTAAATTACCAACAACATTCTTCTCAGACCTAGAAAAAACAACACAGGAATTCATATGGAAACACAAACATCCAAGAATAGCCAGAACAATCCTCAGCAAAAAAAACAAAGCAGGTGGTATCACAATACCAGATTTCAAACTTTACTATAAAGCTACAATCATCAAAACAGCTTGGTATTGGTACAGGAACAGGCATATAGATCAATGGAACAGAATTGAGATTCCAGAAGCAAAACCTCAATTTCTCAACCAACTCATCTTCGACAAAGCCCCCACCACCTACCAATGGGGAGAGGAGAACCTATTCAGTAAATGGTGCTGGGAAAATTGGCTGACCACATGCAGAAGATTGAAACAGGACCCCTATCTATCCCCAAG
>NW_007199440.1:0-1365 GCF_000164805.1 Carlito syrichta | reverse complement strand
AAGTTGTAGACAGGCTTTCCAAATGTTCACACAATCAGCTAACTTCAATGCATAAGGAAATATCTTTGTGCAGTCAAAGGCAATAATTCTAAAATAGTAGTGTGGGGAGAGAGGGTGTCAGAGAAAAAACTGTCAAAATTATTGAGCACTTATCCTGTAAACCTATCAGGAGTTAATGTGCATTGTTCTAGTCATTTTATTTTGCTTTTACATACATAACTATACACATATGAAAATTTATATCCATAAGGCATTTCATTAATTATACCCTATGCATAATTCAACAACTAGTTTTTTTCATTCAAATATATGAGGCTAAATATCTCCTGTCACCGGCTTCTGTATGTCCAGTGGCCTAAGAATGGCTTTTATGTTTTAAAAGGTTGAAAAATCTTAAGCCAAAAGAAGAATAACATTTTTAAGTGAAAATTATATAAAATTCAAAATGCAGTGTTGCACTACAAGAGTTACAACTGAGACTACATGACCTACAAAGGCTAAAATATGTACTATCTGGCCTTTACAGAAAAAGTTTCCCAACCTCCGTGTTAGAATAATTACTTAGAAGTGAACTTTCTGGGTGATAACTTAAACACATTTTAAATTTTGTTAAAAACATCCAAATTGCTATCCAAAGTGGCTATAATTTACACCATCACCAGCAGTGCGTAAGTTCCCATTACCTTCCATCATCACCACCTAAATTTCTACAAGAAACAGTATCTCATTGCTTTGATTTCCATTTCTCTTCTAAACATTTTTAGGTGGTCACCAACCTGTCTTTCCTCCTTTCCACACTGTATTTATGTTCCTCATTTTTCTATTTGGTATGTCTTCTTTTTAAAAAAATCAATATGCAGAGTTCTCTCTATAATCTGGTCAGAAATTCTTTGACACACATGTTGCAAGTAATTTCACCAGATTTTTTCTTCTCTTTTAAATTTGTTTGCATCGTGTTTTCTTTTTGCTGTACACAACACTGTAATTTTGCCTCAGTACTCTTTAGCAATCTTTTATTACCTGTGCTTTGAGTAACATGCCATCTTTCCCTACTACTGAGTCAAAAAGATATTCTCAGAGAGACATTTTTTTTTAGACATTAATCCATTTGCACTTTGTTACATATGGTGTAAAGGGGAAATCTAATTTTTTGTATTTTTTCCTGTGGCAAACCAATTGTTTCCACATGAACTTGTTGGACTTATCTATTCTTTTCTCCAATTCTTTGTAAAATCATGTCTATTGTACATTCTTGTACGTGGGTCTCTTCTTTAGCTTTATCACCTTAATTTGCTGCACATTTGTTAACTTAATCTGAGCCAATATCACATTATTTTAATTACCACAACTTTAGAGTCTGTGCAT
>NW_007199439.1:0-724 GCF_000164805.1 Carlito syrichta | reverse complement strand
GGAAGTACAGACATTTAGAAAGGAGAAAGAAGATAAAGAGATTTTTTTTCAAAAAAGAATATGTGTTTCGGTAGTTTCTCTCCTTTTTTTCTTTTTTTTTGAGTTGGAGTCTCACTCTGTCACCCCAGACTGGAGTGCAGTGGCCACTCCCAGCCACCGCAGCCTTGACATGCTGGGTTCCGGTGATCCTTCTGCCTCAGCCTTCCAAGTAGCTGGAACTACAGGCGAGCGCTACCACGCCTGGCTAATTTTTTGATTATTGTAGAGATGAGGTCTCGCCAAGTTGCCTAGGCGGGTCTCGAACCCACGGGCTCAGGCAATTCACTCAACTCAGCCTCCCAAAGCACGGGATTACAGGCTGAGCCACGGAGCCCGGCTATTGTTTCTTTTTGTAATAAAACCCTGATATACTAGACTACAGCTCATTGAGGGCAAAGCTTATATTTTGCTCACAATTATATTTTTAGTGCGTAGAGTGTTACTAGCTACATAAGAGAATGAATGAATAAATAACTGAATAAGTATATGAGCTATGTTTATTTGGGGCTATATTAAATCTTCTGATATTATTAGTTTCTGTCTAACATAGGATTTCTCTACACAAGCTTGCTTTGTTCTTAAAATATTCAGTGATAATTTGGAGTTATCTTTGGAAAGAGGCACATTTCAACTAAAATACACACAGCAATAATGGATACAAACTAAAAATTTATGCTCTTCTGAG
>NW_007199438.1:0-869 GCF_000164805.1 Carlito syrichta | reverse complement strand
CACGCCCGGCTAATTTTTGATTATTGTAGAGATGAGGTCTCGCCAAGTTGCCTAGGCGGGTCTCGAACCCACGGGCTCAGGCAATTCACTCAACTCAGCCTCCCAAAGCGCGGGATTACAGGCTGAGCCACGGAGCCCGGCTATTGTTTCTTTTTATAATAAAACCCTGATATACTAGACTAGAGCTCATTGAGGGCAAAGCTTATGTTTTGCTCACAATTATATTTTTAGTGCCTAGGGTATTACTAGCTACATAAGAGAATGAATGAATAAATAACTGAATAAGTATATGAGCTATGTTTATTTGGGGCTATATTAAATCTTCTGATATTATTAGTTTCTGTCTAACATAGGATTTCTCTACACAAGCTTGCTTTGTTCATAAAATATTCAGTGATAATTTGGAGTTATCTTTGGAAAGAGGCACATTTCAACTAAAGTACACACAGCAATAATGGATACAAACTAAAAATTTATGCTCTTCTGAGTTGAATTGGCAGACTTGAATTACCTCTGTGGGTGCTTAGATGTTGTAAGGGACCATGTTACACAAAGCCAAGGTACTGTGCTGCACCAAGCCATAGACATATAATTCCAATTTGCAAAGGTCCACTCAGATAATATGCGAACTGATCATGTTTGCCAGAAAAGCTGAACTCGGGACAGCAAGAATGGTATCAATATAGCTTGTCTGTGATGAGCTCCAAGCTGTGAGTCTCAGGATCAGACTGTGAGTAGATTTTCCAAATTGGAAGGGCTTTGGCTGACCCTGGAAACAGAGCTCAGTCCCCCTTGGTAACCAGCATCCATCTCAGGACCCAAGACGGGCTCTCAGATAATTTCTACAAACATGGGATGTGACGGGCTGC
>NW_007199437.1:0-891 GCF_000164805.1 Carlito syrichta | reverse complement strand
GAGCCCGGCTATTGTCTTCTTTTTGTAATAAAACCCTGATATACTAGACTACAGCTCATTGAGGGCAAAGCTTATATTTTGCTCACAATTATATTTTTAGTGCCTAGAGTATTACTAGCTACATAAGAGAATGAATGAATAAATAACTGAATAAGTATATGAGCTATGTTTATTTGGGGCTATATTAAATCTTCTGATATTATTAGTTTCTGTCTAACATAGGATTTCTCTACACAAGCTTGATTTGTTCTTAAAATATTCAGTGATAATTTGGAGTTATCTTTGGAAAGAGGCACATTTCAACTAAAATACACACAGCAATAATGGATACAAACTAAAAATTTATGCTCTTCTGAGTTGAATTGGCAGACTTGAATTACCTCTGTGGGTGCTTAGATGTTGTAAGGGACCATGTTACACAAAGCCAAGGTACTGTGCTGCACCAAGCCATAGACATATAATTCCAATTTGCAAAGGTCCACTCAGATAATATGCGAACTGATCATGTTTGCCAGAAAAGCTGGACTCGGGACAGCAAGAATGGTATCAATATAGCTTGTCTGTGATGAACTCCAAGCTGTGAGGCTCAGGATCAGACTGTGAGTAGATTTTCCAAATTGGAAGGGCTTTGGCTGACCCTGGAAACAGAGCTCAGTCCCCCTTGGTAACCAGCATCCATCTCAGGACCCAAGACGGGCTCTCAGATAATTTCTACAAACATGGGATGTGACGGGCTGCACTACAGACTCCAAGTTTGGACACATGGTGCCAGTAGGGTTGTACAGTTATAGTAACATGCCAGAGTAGGGTCAGAGGATCCATTGTGAACCCAAGAACATACACGTGTGATTTCTCATGATGCCTGAGCTGCTGAAATCCAGGGCACTTTGA
>NW_007199436.1:0-804 GCF_000164805.1 Carlito syrichta | reverse complement strand
AAAAACAAAGAGAAACCTGTACTGTTCAAGATCTTCTCTTTGTCTTGCCCTTGAAAGTATGATTATAATATGTCTTGGGGTCTTATTTGAGTTGAATCTGATTGGTGGCCTTTGACCATTCTGTACATGGATATTTATTTCTTTTTCCAGGTTTGGAAAGTTTTTTTAAAAAATACTATTTCTTTCTTTTTGGTGTTCTTAGTTCTCTTTTTAACTCTGATAACCTGAATATTTGTGTTTTTGATATAGTTTCATATATCCTCTAGACTTTCTTAACTCTTTTGCATCCTTCATTTCCTTATATTTGATTAATTCTACTTTTGATGCTCTCGATTGCATTTTTCAGTTCTTTCATTGTATTTTTCAACCCCAGGGTATGTTTGATTTTTAAAAAGTTATTTTGGTGTCTTTATTAAATTTATCTGATAAATTTCTGTATTGTGTCTATGTTTTATTTAAAAGTTGGTTGAACTTCCTTAAAGCACCTATTTTGAATTCTTTGTCGGAGAGGTCACACATCTTTATCACCTTAGGGTTGGTCTCTGACACCTTATTTCATCTGTCAGTCTGGTGAAATCATGTTTCTGTGAATGTTATTAAAGCTTGTGGATGTGCAACAATGTCTGCACATTGAGAAGTTGGTATTTATTTTAGTCTTCACAGTCTGAATTTGTTTATGCTTGTCTTCTTCAGAGAGCCTTCCCGGGATTTGAAGCAGACTGACTGTTAATTTTTTTAGCCTGTAACTGTTGCAGCTATCTTAGCACTAGAGAATGATCTAATGCTATGAGTGTCTGAGGGCTC
>NW_007199435.1:0-2573 GCF_000164805.1 Carlito syrichta | reverse complement strand
GTATTGCAATCTGTCTTTTCCTTTAGATGTAATAATATTTGTTTTATATCTTTCATCAGGTGTTGTATACTTATATATTTACAATTGTTATATTCTCTTGCCTAATTGACTCCATTATCATTATATCATGACTTTCTTTGTCTCTTAACTCAAAAGTCTGTTTTATGTGATAAAAACACAGCTAATACTCCTCTTTTTTCCCCCATTGCATGGAATATGTTTTTCTGTTTGTTCACTTCCTGTTTATATGTGTCATTAGAGATGAAGTGAATTTCCTGTAGGCAGCATATATTTGGGTCTTGGTTTTTAATCCTATTAGTCATTTTGACTTTTAATCGGAAAATTTAGTCTATTTACATTCAGAGTTTTTATTGACAGAGAAGGACTTATTATTGCCATTTCATTATTTGGCTTCTGGCTGTTTGTAACCCCTTCCTCTCTCCTTTCCTCTCTTGTTTTATTCTGTTATGGTTAAGTGATTTTCTCTAGTAGTCTGTTTTTACTTTGTTGTTTTTCATTTTGAATGTATCTACTCTAGATTTTTGCTGTCTTGTTGCCTTTAGGCTTACAAAAAACATCCCGTAGTTCTAACAAGTTCTCAAAAACTGTTACCAACTTAACTTGGGTTGAAAAAAAGATAAAAGAAAAAACAAAGAGAAACCTGTACTGTTTCCAAGATCTTCTCTTTGTCTTGGCCTTGAAAGTATGATTATAATATGTCTGGGGTCTATTTGAGTGAATCTGATTGGTGGCCCTTGACCATTCTGTACATGGATATTTATTTCTTTTTGAGGTTTGGAAAGTTTTTTTAAAAAATACTATTTCTTTCTTTTTGGTGTTTCTTAGTTCTCTTTTTAACTCTGATAACCTGAATATTTGTGTTTTTGATATAGTTTCATATATCCTCTAGACTTTCTTAACTCTTTTGCATCCTTCATTTCCTTATATTTGATTAATTCTACTTTTGATGCTCTCGATTGCATTTTTCAGTTCTTTCATTGTATTTTTCAACCCCAGGGTATGTTTGATTTTTAAAAAGTTATTTTGGTGTCTTTATTAAATTTATCTGATAAATTTCTGTATTGTGTCTATGTTTTATTTAAAAGTTGATTGAACTTCCTTAAAGCACCTATTTTGAATTCTTTGTCTGAGAGGTCACACATCTTTATCACCTTAGGGTTGGTCTCTGACACCTTATTTCGTCTGTCAGTCTGGTGAAATCATGTTTCTGTGAATGTTATTAAAGCTTGTGGATGTGCAACAATGTCTGCACATTGAGAAGTTGGTATTTATTTTAGTCTTCACAGTCTGAATTTGTTTATGCTTGTCTTCTTCAGAGAGCCTTCCCGGGATTTGAATCAGACTGACTGTTAATTTTTTTAGCCTGTAACTGTTGCAGCTATCTTAGCACTAGAGAATGATCTAATGCTATGAGTGTCTTGAGGGCTCCAAGGTTGTTGTGACATTCCAGCCCAAATGAATATGTTATGGTTAAGTGATTTTCTCTAGTAGTCTGTTTTACTTATTGTTTTTTGTTTTGAATGTATTTACTCTAGACCCATGAAGACACGACATGGAGGTCAGGGACCTGAGTCCAGAAGATTTTTCTTGTGGCCCCAATGTGTGTTATCTCCCAGAAGGTCTCTGAAGAAGTGGAATGGATTTCCAACCGCAGCAAGAGGAGCTGGAGTTGAGACAGGGCTCTCTCATGATCTGCTACACAAGGAATGCTGGTGGGCCTGTCTCATGGGCTCATCGTGTGTGCATCACCGAGCTGGTTCCTGCATCAGTGGGGTAGTTCTTTTCCACTGCAACAGGAAAGGCTAAAGCTGAGACTAAGTCCTCTTGGGATCTGCTGTGGATGGAGCCTGGTGTGTCTGTCACATTGGCTCATACAATACATGTCTTCCAGTAAGTCCCTACACAGACAGAACAGTTCCTCAACTGCAGCAGGGCATTCTGGAGCTGAGACTCTTCCTTGAGATATGCTGTGGAGTGAGGCTGGATAGCCTAGTGTCATTGGCTCAGAGGGGTATTCATTTCCTAGTAGGTTTGAGCACAGTTGGGATAGCTCACTGATTACAGCATCAGGGACCAGAGCTGAGGTTGACTTCTTTAGGAAACTACTGTGGAATGGAGGTTGGGACACTGGTTAGGGAGACTCAGACTCCTGGCCTGTGAGATATGAGTGAGTGTCCCTCTGGATCCTTGTGCCAGCAGCTATGATCTGGGACCACAGTTAAGGAGGGCTGGAGCCAAGCCATATGGCAGTGGCTCAGCAGTGATGCTGAGACTGATGTTATTGGACAGACAGACCTTTCCATCAAAACACTAGTGTGTGCAGTTCCTCTGGGGGCCCTTGGTGGATCATTTTGGTTGCAGGCTCAAGACCAAACAGGGCTGTAGCCAAGCCCCTTGGGAGGGCCATATCCAGCATTGAACCAGGAGCAAGCTTGGCAGATTGGCTGTGTAGGTATTGGTCTGCCCTTTTAAATCGACCCTCCAAAGAACTAGGCTCCACCAGAACTGCAGAAACCCCTACCTGAACCCTGAGGCTTCTGAAGAGATGCTTG
>NW_007199434.1:0-817 GCF_000164805.1 Carlito syrichta | reverse complement strand
AAAATAAAGACAAACATTTATTCTACTCATGGAATATTTCAGATTTCAGATAAAACTATTAATACTTCACTTTTTAATAAGCCATAAAGAATCTCAAGAGTATTTCCTTGGAGACAATGTTCTCAGCTCTTTGTAAATATATGGAAGAGGCTTTCTCCTGTGCCTGCCTCCTCCCTGGGCCATGACTCAGACACCCGGGACTGGGATTAGGGAATTTCACTCTGGGGCATACTGCTCCTCTTCCTCCCTGGTCCTCTATCTTCCAGTGCTACTGAATCTGCATTTAAACCTCAGATCAGAAACAAACCTACACTCTCCTCCATGTCAGGCAATGAGACCAGAGACAGACATCATAGATATCTGGGCTCAGCCCTCAGTGACCTTCTCTGCCCTTCCTCCCTCACATGAACCCATATGGGGGATTCTTCCTATAGCAGGTGCTAGTACCTGGCCCTGAAAAACCTCCTGCTGGGCAGAGTCCTCCACCCCTGACTCAAAGCTAGAGTGCTGTCTAAGTGACATTAATGTATGGGAGGTAAGTGGCTTAGTTATCTCCTGAGCATTAGGTTGCAGCCAACCAAATGAGCAAAGGACACTTCTTTGGGAACACCCTAAGAACTTAGTTCACACTGACTGGAATGCAAAGGGTGACTAGCGGTCCTGACTTGCTGTGATGGAGGAGTTTGAGGGCTCAGAACTTTCAGTACTAAAATCTGAAAAATCCCCAACAAGCCAGATGACTGCTTTATCTCAGATGTCCATGTGACCTAGTGTAATGGGAGATGGAATGGAGCCTGATTGTCCCACACCATAGCCC
>NW_007199433.1:0-1017 GCF_000164805.1 Carlito syrichta | reverse complement strand
AAACACTTTTCACTTTTGTAAAATTATGTACTCAAAAGTGAACAAATTAAACCTGAGTTCAAAGGTGAACAAACACAGTTTAGCAGATTCGTGCTCTACAACAGTACATTGAAGGAGTTTATGAAATGTGCCTTTCGGTGTGGAAGAGAGAGGCTCAAAGGTAGAAGTCACATACCCACTGTCCTATGCAGTGGGCCATGACTTGGCTAGGAGGATGTGGATCGACTTAAGGGTTACCATTTCAGCATCTCTTTCATCAGGATCCCTTGTTAATGGCGATTTCATTCCTTGCCTTTTCTCTTGGTGTTGGCACCGGGAGCGCATCTCCAACCGTCCTTTGTAACATTTAGTAGCCTTAACAAATCCTCCTTGCTCCTGTGGAAAGCTTCCTCATGTTGTTATTCAGAGGAACTGAACCAGTCAGTGGGACTGTGTTGCCTCATAGCACCCAGCTCAATGTTGGTTCAAAAGAGAAAAGATAGTAGTGAATTGAAGAAAAGGGAACACATGACAAGGTATATTCTCATAAAATCAAGTCTGCAGCCATTCAGGGGAGTAGAAGAGAGGACAGGGCAGAAACAAAGAGTAGATTGCCCATTGTGCCTTTGCTTCTAATGTTAAGATGCTGGGCTCTAGCATCCAGTGGCTGTGGAAGAAAAACTTGACCAATCACAGGTCCCAGTTATGAGTATGCTGTCGGAGGATAAAGAAGACTGTTTTCTGATGCTTTAGAATCAGCTTATGAGCGACTTGGCTTTAGCCAAAAGACTTTTCAGTCTTAGATGGAAAACTGAATTCAGACTACTAGAACCTAGCTGGGAGAGAGGGCGGCCAAGCCGGGAGTAAAGGCATCAGGAAGAGGATAGAGCCAGGTCATGTATATGGCCAGTTCTCCAGGTGATAACTAGTCGTGGGTCTTATCATTTTCAGGCACAACTTGGAATGATTTGTCAGTTAACCTGTGAGCCCGACACGGTGGCGTGCATCTCAAATACCTTCCAGCTACAAGGAAGGGTG
>NW_007199432.1:0-809 GCF_000164805.1 Carlito syrichta | reverse complement strand
TAATGGCGATTTCATTCCTTGCCTTTTCTCTTGGTGTTGGCACCGGGAGCGCATCTCCAACCGTCCTTTGTAACATTTAGTAGCCTTAACAAATCCTCCTTGCTCCTGTGGAAAGCTTCCTCATGTTGTTATTCAGAGGAACTGAACCAGTCAGTGGGACTGTGTTGCCTCCATAGCACCCAGCTCAATGTTGGTTCAAAAGAGAAAAGATAGTAGTGAATTGAAGAAAAGGGAACACATGACAAGGTATATTCTCATAAAATCAAGTCTGCAGCCATTCAGGGGAGTAGAAGAGAGGACAGGGCAGAAACAAAGAGTAGATTGCCCATTGTGCCTTTGCTTCTAATGTTAAGATGCTGGGCTCTAGCATCCAGTGGCTGTGGAAGAAAAACTTGACCAATCACAGGTCCCAGTTATGAGTATGCTGTCGGAGGATAAAGAAGACTGTTTTCTGATGCTTTAGAATCAGCTTATGAGCGACTTGGCTTTAGCCAAAAGACTTTTCAGTCTTAGATGGAAAACTGAATTCAGACTACTAGAACCTAGCTGGGAGAGAGGGCGGCCAAGCCGGGAGTAAAGGCATCAGGAAGAGGATAGAGCCAGGTCATGTATATGGCCAGTTCTCCAGGTGATAACTAGTCGTGGGTCTTATCATTTTCAGGCACAACTTGGAATGATTTGTCAGTTAACCTGTGAGCCCGACACGGTGGCGTGCATCTCAAATACCTTCCAGCTACAAGGAAGGGTGAGTCGGGGGCATAGCCTGAGTCCACCAGTTGGAGTCTGCGATGCCCATGAGCACCTCGCTG
>NW_007199431.1:0-1178 GCF_000164805.1 Carlito syrichta | reverse complement strand
TTTTTAAAAGTGAGCAATACTACAGTGTCCGAGATGAAAAAAAATTCTAGCATTAAGTATTTTGATGGGACTAGTGAAGAAGACCATGGTACATAATTATTGGTCAACATGTCCTTCAAGTATAACATTTTGCTTTTCAAAATTAATGACACAGGCTGGGCTCAGTGACTCAGCCTGTCATCCCAGAACTTTGGGAGACCGAGGCAAGGTGGATTGCCTGAGCATGCAGGTTTAAGACCAGCCCGGGCAACTTGGCAAGACATATCTTTATGATTAAAAATAAAAATAAAAATAAATAATAATGATAGAAAATTTTTTCTTACAAATGTTGCATTTACATTTTTCCAAATATGCAGAAATGCAATGAAATCCAAACAGATTATACAAAATTGAACCTATAATAAGTTATGTTTTAAATAAGTTCAACACTGTAGAAGTCTGATGATATCAATTTTTTAAAATATGTGGAGAAATTGGTGCTTTCATATAAGTTTGGTGGCATATATGCTTTTTCTTATAAGTACTACAGACTCAGTTATCAGTATCTAGGGGAAAAAAGGGGCTGTAGATTGACTCTCAAAAATTCCTAAAATTTTGCACGAGAACAAGAATTGGTTTTAGATATCTATTGCTGCTTAACTTATAATGAGAAAACATTAAAACAAACTTTACATTTATATATTTTTTTTGAGTTGGAGTCTCACTCTGTCACCCAGACTAGAGTGCAGTGGTTGCTCCCAGCCACCGCAGCCTCGACCTGCTGGGCTCCAGCGATCCTTCTACCTCAGCCTTCTGAGTAGCCGGAATCACAGGCAAGTGCTACCACGCCCGACTGACTTTTTGATTTATTGTAGAGATGAGGTCTTGCCAAGTTGCCCAGGTGGGTCTCAAACCCGCGGGCTCAGGCAATCCACTCACCTCAGCCTCCCAAAGCATGGGATTACAGGCTGAGCCACCGAGCCCGGCATATATTTATGTTGCTATAATTTTATTTGATGGCTTATTTCTCAGTTAACAGGAAGAAAATATATCTACATATAAAACATTGAGAAATCTCAAAACTTTATTGTTCAGTGAAAATGTAAGAAGTGTTATGTTACATATGATTTATGCAAATTTAAATAGCTTATTCATACATAAATACACTGATGCAGCTCCAGGTATCATATCATATCTAG
>NW_007199430.1:0-693 GCF_000164805.1 Carlito syrichta | reverse complement strand
GGTTCCTGTAAATGAATATTAATATATTTCACCCTGAAATTGTACCCTACTTCTTTCAATTACAAATGAAGAAGAAAACGTTTATACCAGATCCCTGAATCCATGGCCAGTCATTAGAAAGGAATTCTTGTTTCTATAGCCTTAATCACTTTTTTCCACACCCAAATAAAAACACATACCCTTATTTTATGGAAATGTGCTTAGATAAAATATCCTATTGCTGATTTTTAATTAACTTATTTTTGAAATATATCCCAGTTGACTCATTCGATATGTTTCATTGAGTATAGATAGCAACTGTATACTACTGCTTAAAATGAATTGTCCCGATTTGTGTCTTTTTCCCTGCAGCGGTATGTGTAGATCTCTGGCATGTTTCCTTTCTGACCATGTTTGCGTTTTCTCATGTGTTAGTGTTACGTTGGAGTTGTTGAAATGTATCAGACACCTACTCTGCACAATGAATGGTACCTGCTGTCAATCTCTCTCTTGTGGGGGCGGGGCTCCGGGTCCCTCGCCATTGCGGGGCTGCAGCGCCCTGGCGTGAGGACGGCGCGTCGCGTCCCGGCCGCGTGACCTGCTGGGTTGACGCGATCCTTCCTCAGAATCCTGCCTGCGAGCACCGAGGCGCAACGCGGTTCCGCCTCCCGGGCCGCGGCCTCCCACGGAGTGCTTCGGACTCCCGCGCTGCGG
>NW_007199429.1:0-770 GCF_000164805.1 Carlito syrichta | reverse complement strand
GAATCCATGGCCAGTCATTAGAAAGGAATTCTTGTTTCTATAGCCTTAATCACTTTTTTCCACACCCAAATAAAAACACATACCCTTATTTTATGGAAATGTGCTTAGATAAAATATCCTATTGCTGATTTTTAATTAACTTATTTTTGAAATATATCCCAGTTGACTCATTCGATATGTTTCATTGAGTATAGATAGCAACTGTATACTACTGCTTAAAATGAATTGTCCCGATTTGTGTCTTTTTCCCTGCAGCGGTATGTGTAGATCTCTGGCATGTTTCCTTTCTGACCATGTTTGCGTTTTCTCATGTGTTAGTGTTACGTTGGAGTTGTTGAAATGTATCAGACACCTACTCTGCACAATGAATGGTACCTGCTGTCAATCTCTTTCTTGTGGGGGCGGGGCTCCGGGTCCCTCGCCATTGCGGGGCTGCAGCGCCCTGGCGTGAGGACGGCGCGTCGCGTCCCGGCCGCGTGACCTGCTGGGTTGACGCGATCCTTCCTCAGAATCCTGCCTGCGAGCACCGAGGCGCAACGCGGTTCCGCCTCCCGGGCCGCGGCCTCCCACGGAGTGCTTCGGACTCCCGCGCTGCGGGAGCCCAGAGTGTGGCTCGCGGCGACTGGGACGACCGCGGAGCTGGGCCCCCCGCTGGCCGCGGAGCTGGGCCCCCCGCTGGCGGCGGAGCCGGGCCCCCCGCAGGCGGCGGAGCTGGGGCCCCCCTACCACGTCGAGGGAACGTGAGTCAGGCCGCTCTTGGACATGGACCG
>NW_007199428.1:0-853 GCF_000164805.1 Carlito syrichta | reverse complement strand
CAGTTATCACTGGTTTTCTGTGATATATTTATGATGTCTCAGGTCATGGTGCTTTTTGCTTTCTACTGAAGATGTGGGTAGCTTCCTGGACATCTGCTTACAGTTTTCATGAAATTTGATCTTTGTTATTCAAATACTTATTTGTTTTTACTGCTGTCTCCTTTTATTGTAAGACTTTTATTATTTATATGAAAGAAATTTAATATATTTTCACAGTTGACTGCTTGTTACCCTCAACAGTCTTATTTTGGTTCTCTTTGTTTTAAGTAGATTATATTGCTATATCTTCATAATCCTGAGTATTTTCTTCTACTGTATTTTATTTTGCTATTATTGATCACATCCAGAGAAATTTTATTTCAATTATTTTATTTTCATCACTAACATTTTTAGAGTGTTTAAAAATTCATTTTATTTATATTATCATTTCATCTGAATTTCTTTAACTATTTTTACGTACTTCTGTAAACAAGCTTTTTTATAATTTTGTAATCTCTATGTTTTCTGAGCCCCTACATATTCACTGATTTTTGTTTATTATGAGCCACTTTTTTAATTCAGATATTCCATATTTTTAGTGTTACTTTGTTGAGTGTCTAGGTTCTAATACCTTTCTTTTAAGAATGTTTAGCTTTTTTAAAGCTAATTTCAAATTAGTCTAATCCTTTTTAGCACTCTTTAAAATTTTTTTATATGACTACTCTTTGATGACCTTCTATTTGCAAATAATTTGTCCTTCAGGCTTCTCCGTTGTATGTCCTAGATGAACACAAGGGAGTCTTTTTTTTTTTTTTTTTGCTTTTCAAAGTTCAAAATATTCTTAACCATTTTCTAACCCTCTGTGAGCGATGGG
>NW_007199427.1:0-1513 GCF_000164805.1 Carlito syrichta | reverse complement strand
AGCATACAGCTGGCATCAACACAGCTCTACAGAATCTGATTCTCCAGGTTGTACTCAAAATGAAAGCTGCAAAGTATCCTTTCGAATAAACTGCTCCTCTACTTAACTTTCAGTAATTTTTTGTGGCTTGCAGTTAAATTACTGATGCAGATGTCAAGAGAAAAACAGCAGAGAACATGGTAATAATGATGGCAATGATGCTGATAGGAGGAAGGAAAAAGGAAGGAAGGAAGGAAGGAAGGAAGGAAGGAAGGAAGGAAGGAAGAAGAGGAAAATCTGGACTACAAGGAACTTTACAAACAAGCCTACCAAACTGACTCATTTAAATTGTATGAATGTAGGTTTTAACATCTAATTACATCTTTTATGCTTAATAATTATCTGTTTTTTGTGTTTAGTAACTCTCTTAGTAGGCTACTTTTTAGTATCTCTTATATCTATATATAATTATACTTTGTAAAGTGTCAGCGTTAAAAATTTAGGGTTAGGCCAGGCTCGGTGGTTCAAACTTATAATCCCAGCACTCTGGGAGGCTGAGGCAAGAGGATTATCTGAGTCCTCAAATTCAAGACCAGCCTGAACAACATGATGAGATCTTGTCTCTACAATAAATTGAAAAAAGTTAAGCTGGGTGTGAATAGCACACACCTGTAGCTCCCCACTAATTGGAAAGCTGAGATGGAAAGGATCACCTGAGCCCAGCAGATCGAGGTTGTGGTGACTGGGGGCGTGCCACTGTATTCCAGCCTAGACAACACAGTGAGACTAGAACTCAAAAAGAAGAAAAAAAGTTAGGCTTAGATTATTTTAAACATATAACTTGAGAGAGATTTATCATAAGAAAACAACAAAAAGAATTTTTAAAATCCTTTGGTCCCAGCCACCCCCTTGAGAAGAGACCTAGTAAGCCATGTGGAAACTTGAATGGACTTTCCAAGTACACGTGGGGGTGGTGACTTGTTGCAGCTAGAAGGGCTTCCACCAGGGAGTAAATGGACATAGCCACAATTGCTTAAGGGGCCAGGGGCTGGCCCCTCAAGAAGTTTCCCGACAGGGGATTGCCATTTGCATCCATCCTGGAATGGCGTTCATTAGCCCAGTGAATACCTCGCTTGCATCATGGGCACATAGATGTAATGCGACCCCTTCTGGAGGGTGGTCCTGAATAGGGATTATGTGCGGGGCATTCCCTGCTGAAATGGACCATTTGCCCACAGGTAAAGCAGGTGCCTTGGGTTCCTCCATTAAAATTTTTGTGGGGAGGAGTACCTGTAAAACTGCAGCTATAGCCATCCCTTGCATATAGGTAGGCCCAATATCAACACACAAGAGAATATAATCTGTTAAATCCCCTTTTTTAACCATAGGGATGAATGGCTGCTTGGCAGGCAGAATGGGCATTTTCATAGGCCAGTTGTTTTACCAAGAGTCCCTACCTCTTCATCTACCGCTATTCGACCTACAACCTGCAACAATCTAGATGCAAAATCTTGGTGACGCTTATCAGCTCCCG
>NW_007199426.1:0-795 GCF_000164805.1 Carlito syrichta | reverse complement strand
CAGGTGCCTTGGGTTCCTCCATTAAAATTTTTGTGGGGAGGAGTACCTTGTAAAACTGCAGCTATAGCCATCCCTTGCATATAGGTAGGCCCAATATCAACACACAAGAGAATATAATCTGTTAAATCCCCTTTTTTAACCATAGGGATGAATGGCTGCTTGGCAGGCAGAATGGGCATTTTCATAGGCCAGTTGTTTTACCAAGAGTCCCTACCTCTTCATCTACCGCTATTCGACCTACAACCTGCAACAATCTAGATGCAAAATCTTGGTGACGCTTATCAGCTCCCTGATGTATTTTTGAAAGCTGCTCTGTTTTAACTCCAGCTGACAGTAATTGACGCCATGCTCCCGATGTCGCTCCACTGATCTGACCATATGCAGCTTGGGGATATAAAATCTGCGCCTCTTGGGAGGAGTATTCTCCTGGTCCACAAGCATGTCTAGATTAATCCTATTTAGTTCATCTCCTCTATTTCTTTCAGCTTGCTCTTTGCATCTATCCCAAAAATCGGTCTTCCATAACAAATATTCTCTGCCCGACAAACATGCCTTAGCAACCATATGCCAATCAGAGGGAGTCAAGGCCTCTTGTGAAATAGTTTCCAGTATAGCTAATGTAAATGGCACTGTTGCTCCATACTGTGCCACAGGAGTTTTAAGGTCCTTCAGGGACTTAGAGACAAAGTCTGATATTCGCATGTCCCTTCTCTGATCATCAAAACCTGTAGTTTCTACTGATAGTGGTGAAATCCTTCTAAATCATCTCCCCACAGCAAGGCTGACTGACCAGTC
>NW_007199425.1:0-910 GCF_000164805.1 Carlito syrichta | reverse complement strand
ACTCTCTTTAAAGAAACAGTAAAGTAAATAAGGAAAACACCACTTTTTCTATGTAGAAATTATTCCCTTATTAAATTATTTATATAGATCTTCTTAGTAAAGAACCCTTGGAAAGTTATAATGGAAAAAGTAAATTCTTTTAGGAGAGTCCCTTGAAAGAACTTTATTGAATAAATTCAACTTTAAGAAAGGGCACTTTACTGTTTTTGCAAGGGAAAAGATTCCAGGTTCCCTGGGGATGACTGCCACATGTAAACTGAAATTAACATTTGTAGTTTTCTCTGTCTAAGTTATATGTAGCTGAGCAGAGCTTGAACTACTGATGATTTGGAAGATGGGACTTGCAATATATTGGTGACCTTAGGTGACAGTCTTGGGAATGCACCAGTTCTGGGATAATGCAAGATACCTTGCAAGGGGTGGGATGGGGTAGGGGGTCCCTTGGAGTCTTGGTGGTGAAGGGAGAGAAGAAAGCATCTGAAGAAACAATATAGTATATAAAAAGACCAATTCTGTCCCGCCACCACAAAATGTATCATTTATTGAAGAAAATACACTTCCATGGAGCTGCAAAAGAGGGTACTCTTGAACTGAGAAACCTAGTAAACCAACTTCTCTCCCTTCTCGTTCCATCACAAGACAACTTGCTTTTGCTAATTCCAAAAAGGCCAGTGCAGATAATCCTCAATAGAAAAACAAGCCAGCATATTTACAAAGTTACTCTAAGTATGAAACAGAAAATTAAAATCAAACCTTATTAGACACACAGAAATATTGGAAGCAAAAATAAAAACAAAAGAAATAAAAGGAAAACCATGAAACAGAGGAAAAATGAAATGCAACACCTGAACTTGAATACCTGATATTAAGCAAACAATTGTATTGCAGAAGGACCCCGTGAGTCAGACAT
>NW_007199424.1:0-705 GCF_000164805.1 Carlito syrichta | reverse complement strand
ATGCATAGTTTAGTCATTGATACTTACTCTGCTTGTGTGATTTAACTCAGATATTAACATATCCTGCCTGTATGGTTTGGCCTTCCTTTGTGAGAAATTTGTCCTGTATAAGAGGTGTGGGATAAAACTGAAAAGTTCTCTCTCTTTCTCTCAGCTACCTGGGAGAGGACCCTCCCAATCCTGCTGTTTCTCTGTCTCTTTCTTTTCTCATTCTCTCCCCCCAACTCAGACCCTGATCAGCGGAGACTGGACCTCCGCATCTGAGCACAGGCTGCTATTCTTATACAAAAATGTGATGGAGCAGTGTGAAAAGTGTGTCCTGGACTTAATTCATAGCAGCTAGGAATTAAACTATCCAGGAAAGTGGAAGAGAACAGTGGGCAACACAGACCCTAGAAAAGGTAGCCTGATGACAGATTGTAAAGATCTTTTAATTGCAAAATTTCATATTTATTCTCTATGTGATGCAGAGCCATGGAAGAGGCGACGTGTTCAAATTTGAGTTTTCATGAATCAAGCAAAGGATGGATTATGTGATGAAATACTATAGCAAAAAAATTAGACAGTAGAGCTTAATCAGTTGAGTTTAATGGAACACTATTTGGTCTTGGCTAGTGGCATTGGGAAATACAGCAGAGAGGGATAGCATAAACCATTAGAGTAAAGCTATAGATAATTTGCAAGCTACAGTAATGGCATATATTT
>NW_007199423.1:0-626 GCF_000164805.1 Carlito syrichta | reverse complement strand
GTTTCTCTGTCTCTTTCTTTTCTCATTCTCTCCCCCCAACTCAGACCCTGATCAGCGGAGACTGGACCTCTGCATCTGAGCACAGGCTGCTATTCTTATACAAAAATGTGATGGAGCAGTGTGAAAAGTGTGTCCTGGACTTAATTCTTAGCAGCTAGGAATTAAACTATCCAGGAAAGTGGAAGAGAACAGTGGCCAACACAGACCCTAGAAAAGGTAGCCTGATGACAGATTGTAAAGATCTTTTAATTGGAAAATTTCATATTTATTCTCTATGTGATGCAGAGCCATGGAAGAGGCGACGTGTTCAAATTTGAGTTTTCATGAATCAAGCAAAGGATGGATTATGTGATGAAATACTATAGCAAAAAAATTAGACAGTAGAGCTTAATCAGTTGAGTTAATGGAACACTATTTGGTCTTGGCTAGTGGCATTGGGAATACAGCAGAGAGGGATAGCATAAACCATTAGAGTAAAAGCTATAGATATTTGCAAGCTACAGTAATGGCATATATTTTACCTTTCTGCTATATATAAATGCTCAGGTATATATGATAATTACTCCCAAAATCAAAACAAGTAACTTTTCAAGAAGGCTAATGTATAAGCTTGTTAAGGGAATGTC
>NW_007199422.1:0-916 GCF_000164805.1 Carlito syrichta | reverse complement strand
GCAAGCTACAGTAATGGCATATATTTTACTTTCTGCTATATATAAATGCTCAGGTATATATGATAATTACTCCCAAAATCAAAACAAGTAACTTTTCAAGAAGGCTAATGTATAAGCTTGTTAAGGGAATGTCAACATTCTAAAAAAACATACATGGGTTTCTAGGAATCTGTATTTGTTTTTTTCAAAGTGTATCACTTTGTTGGTAAGTTATCTCCATTTCTAGAGTGCCTTGAAGGAAAGTTCAAAAATCAATGGATCCTCTAACCACCTAAAAACAGTATTATGCACACAGTATTTTAAAATGATTAAGCCTTATTTAATATTTTTGTCTACTAGGCACAAGTCAATTCTAAGAAATTTTAGGACATATTGGCTTAAAGAACCCAATACATGGATTATATTGTGCCTCTGGTGACTAAGTATAAGAAAATTTGGACTCAGTCAATATCAAATTTACTTTTAGCCTGATTAAGAGTTTCCTACTGTGTGCAGGAAAGGATGATGTGCGTTGACGATTTGCTAACTTAGAAGGTTTTATGCATAATTAAATATATGAGGTGAATAGTGAACAGTCATTTTGTTCTTTAGAAGGTGTTCTGATTTTAAATTTTAAAAATGTGTTCAGTTAAAGTAAGCCTGGAATTTTAGACAGAAGCATGTCAGATAATAGCTGATGATATTTTATAACATCCCTTTCTTTTAGGAATATGACCTACTATTTTAGGATTAAAATCTTAACTTTTAGAGATTATATATAGGAAACTGACATGTCATAATGAAAAATGAGTTAGTGAATAAATAATTGGGGGAAAAAGATTCATTTTAGAAATCCCTTACAAGCAATGCTTTTTCAGTATTATAGAAGAAAAATAGTAATTAGGGAGAAAAATAACAAGCTTATCTGCAGAAACTG
>NW_007199421.1:0-937 GCF_000164805.1 Carlito syrichta | reverse complement strand
CCAGGATCTGTTTTAAGTTTCCAGCTTCAAAAAGCAATAGTGTGAAATACTCACATGCCTGTATTGTAGGTGCTTTCATAAAGAGTAAGACAGGGTCTTGGTATTCCCTGAGATGACTTGTGTTCTCAAATGCTCTGACATCACGTATGCCATCTTTCTCCTTGTCCTGACAGTCTTTATTTTTGATGCCAATGGTTAACTCTAGTTTATGTTAGCAGTTAAAGGAATTGAAACTCAGTCATAACTTTTCAGCTCACTACCAAAGACTCTCTTGCCTCTGCACCCTTACACTAAATTTATGCTTTATTTTTGAACCATGAGCTTTTCTGGGTTCAGATTTCTATGTAAGTGTGCATAGCAGACCCACTTGAATGTATTTTGGGAATAATCATCCAACACCACATAATCCTGTGTTTTATTAAAACCAGTTTTTCTTGTGGCAATTCCAGAGACATAGTTTAGGGAAATTAAAATAATGAGTTACTGCATACATGTTGATAAAGTAGTCTTCTAATATGATGGAATGTCTAATTATAGATGCAGTATCAATTTGCCTAACAAATTAAATGCAATATCCATTTTAATAAAACTCATGTACTTTGCAAAAATGGGACCTTAATGAATCTATATTTATACTAAGTCATGAGAGCCAGAGTGGCATTGGTATAGCTAAGTCCTCAGTAATGAGCCTGCTACATGGATGTCCTTGTATCCATTCTGAGAATGACAGTATCCTTTCTCCCCCCTTCTCTTCCTTTCTACTTCCCTTCTTGCATCCCTCTACTTCTTCCTTTTTCTTTGCCTGTCCTGATATTGTTCTCCATGCCAGTCTTGGTGAGCAAGTGGTTCATTGTAGCAAAACTGTGGTTCTCTCACCATGGACAAACTAAACATTATTTTGGGGTAGCTTGTACCTGTGAAAGCTTTCTTCATCTTG
>NW_007199420.1:0-977 GCF_000164805.1 Carlito syrichta | reverse complement strand
CCAGGTAATTTTCAACAAAGAAAGAGAACTACAGGCCAATATCTTTGATGAACATAGATGCTAAAATTCTCAACAAGATCCTAGCAAACCGGTTTCAGCAATACATCTCAAAAATCATCCACCATGACCAAGTAGGCTTCATTCCTGGGATGCAAGTCTGGTTCAACATCCGTAAAACAATAAATATAATTAAATACATCAACAGATGTCAAAACAAAAACCACATGATCATATCATTAGATGCAGAAAAAACTTTTGATAAAATCCAGCACCCCTTCTGATGAAAACCCTTGAACATCTAGGCATACGGGGAACATACCTCAAAATAGTAAAAGCCGTCTATGAGAAACCCACAGCCAGCATACTCCTAAATGGACAAAAATTGGAACCAATTCCCCTGAAAACTGGAACTAGACAAGGATGCCCACTCTCTCCCCTCCTGTTCAACATAGTATTGGAAGTCCTGGCTAGAGCAATCAGAGAAGAGGAGGCAATCAGAGGTATTCAAATAGGAAAAGAGGAAGTCAAGTTATCTCTCTATGCAGATGATATGATGGTGTACCTTGAAAACCCAACAGAATCTGTCAAAGGCCTCCTTACATTGATAAAGGCCTTTGGCAAAGTCTCAGGATACAAAATAAATGTACAAAAGACAATCGCATTTCTCTACACCAATAATAAACAAACAGAAACCCAAATAAAAAACACAGTTCCATTCACAATAGCCACAAAAAAAATGAAATACCTTGGCATCTTCCTAACCAGAGACGTGAAAGACCTTTACAATGAAAATTACAAAACACTGCTCAAAGAAATCAAAGCCGACATGAACAAGTGGAAAAATATCCCATGCTCATGGATCGGAAGAATCAACATTGTGAAGATGTCCATCTTACCTAATGCAATCTACAAATTCAATGCAATACCCATTAAATTACCAACAACATTCTTCTCAGACCTAGAAAAAACAACACAGG
>NW_007199419.1:0-806 GCF_000164805.1 Carlito syrichta | reverse complement strand
GACTCCCTACTTTACATTGTAATGCTAAGTAACACTAATGCTTGCATTTTTTGGTTATGCTCATTTAATGTCACATCTACGACTATGGCTGCTGTTCAGTAATTCATGAGGATTTTTGACATTTTTTCCTGTTCATAATTAGGAATATGTAGAAACAGATCATTTCACATCTTCGTGGTCTGTTCACTCTAAAGGGTTTTTTTGAACCAGGCATTCTTGTAGACATGATTAGAAGGTCGTAAAGCAAAAGAAAAAAGAAAAAAAAGAGAAGTACTCCAAAATGAGCACCAGCCAGAGAAAAGGTAAACAAATTGGCAGTTGCCACTAAAGGCAAAACCTCCAGCCACCCAAAAGAGGCCTGATAAGGATAAACCTGCTAAGGGGATGGTATCAGTTGCAATAAATGTGGTCAATCTGGGCACCTAAAGCACAATTGTTCTTAATAGCCTAAGCCCCCAGAACTTTGTCCAATATCTGGACTAAAAAGCCACCAAAAGAGATGGTGCGGCCTCTCCCGAAGGGGGGAGAAAACACCTAGCTCAGTGATAGTGGCTGTTGACTGAAGGGGGAGGGACATGGCCCAGCACAGCACTCTGTATGCCATCCACCCAGAGAATCCTTGGGTCTATATAAATGTGGCTGGGGTCCAAATCAATTTCTTAATTAATACTGAGACTAAGTTTCTAGCCCTTGTGCTCATACTGAACTTCTTCCTCCTAAAACCTGCTCTCCAGTAGAATTAAAGTTGTTCCAAAAACTAAATGTTTCACCTAACAGTTACTAAAAGGTAAATTCAAGTTATGACT
>NW_007199418.1:0-1470 GCF_000164805.1 Carlito syrichta | reverse complement strand
CCACCCCCTGCAGCTGTAGCATCTTGCATGACTTACGGCGCAGATTTTGCCTTGCTTGAATCCAGACTACAATGGCCGACTTCAAAATTTTTGTATTTATCTACACCGAATTCTAGTAAAATACTTCCATCAGCAAAGATATTGTTTGTTTTGCACAAAAAGAGTTACATTTCAGTCTTGAAACTAGGTCATATTATCATAACCACGGAAAAGGAAGTGGCTTTTTCAGAATATTGACATCTATAGCTCTTGCTTATTGATAGGGAAGGGGCAGTTACCATGGTGATCTCACAGCCTCTGGAGGGAATGCTATCATGGCCTTGCCTTCCAAAACCCACCCAGCTGAAAGAACCCCTCTGAAAAGGATTTCCTTCCATAGAAATTCTTTGAGTTAATGGAAATAAAAAAAGTTTGATTTCTGGAGTTCGGATTTGTCCACAGATTTGTTTTGCACGCTTCTCTCATGTAATTTAAGAAAAAGCATTTACAATAAAGACAGAATATGTGATTTTCTCCAGAAATAAGGTTTAGGAGATTGTGTATTAATTATTCCAGAAATATGTTTGTTTTCAGACACAAAATAACTTTTGCTCTTATCCATGCGAGCTAAAGGACTTGAAAACACACCACTTCAACCAGATCCTGGTCCAATGCATTTATCAGCATTTGGGGCTGTCAGAGTTTCAACGTGTATTCTTAGTTGGAGACTACTCTCACAGGCATATAGAAATCTGCTCAAGTTGTGCTGGTGAGCGAATGACTTAATACTCATCCTCTATTCACAGGACAGGAACAGACCTGCTCGTGGTGGCTCTGAGTCCGACCTCGCTCACAGCACAGGTGGACGTGAACACTGCACGCAAAGGATCTGGGTACACAGCGTGATTGTTTTGGAGGAAGAAGAGAGGCTTCACATCCCTTTTGACAGTTATAAAGTAATCGAAGTACCTACTGCTCAAGTGAATCATATAAACTGAATTAGACTTGTTACATAATTAGCATTTGAGGAAACCAAAGGAAAATCCTCGTGGGCTGGCGACTTGTTATGTCAAATGTAAGCATGCTCATTTGGGAGACTGGGAATTGGAAATGATGAAATCTGAATGCATCATAAACCCAGATATATTATACACAGATAATCTTTTAATCAAGCTTTTAAAAGTGATACTTTCTAAGGGATGACTGAAATGCTTGTCCCGGCCAACTGGGACCTGTCTGCTTCCATGAACGGGATGGAGTCATCTGCATGGGCCATGTCAAGTTGATGACTCTGGTGTGTGCAGCAGCTCTCCCTCTGCCAAGGGCCACCAGCCCCTTAATAAACACCCAGCACCAGCCATGAGGGCTGAGCCAGGAACTGACGTCGGAGAGTGTCATCTGAGACAGGGAGACCCTGCACCACACTTGTATTTGAGTTTTAATTTAAGAGTAATTGTAATTGCAGTGACTCACTCTGCATGTTACTTGAAT
>NW_007199417.1:0-952 GCF_000164805.1 Carlito syrichta | reverse complement strand
CGATCCTTCCGCCTCAGCCTTCCAAGTGACTGGAACTACAGCCGTGCACTACCATGCCCGGCTCATTTTTTGATTTATTGTAGAGATGAGGTCTCGCCAAGTTGCCCAGGCGTCTCGAACCTGTGGGCTCAGGCAATCCACTTACCTCAGTCTCACAAAGACACGGGATTACAGGCTGAGCCACCGAGCCCGCCTCAAACTGGTTCTTTGAAGGAATAAACATGATTGATGAATCCCTGGCCAGACTAACAAAGTAAAAACAATAACGAAAACAAAAAAGCCAGAGAGAAAATCCAAATAAACACTATTAGAAATGAAAAAGAAAAAAGGCAATATCACAACAGACCCCGAAAAAAATTCAAAAGATTATCAGAGGTTACTATGAATATCTGTATGTATATAAACTAGAAAATCTAAAGGAAATGGAGGATTTTCTTCCATCACACAAACTTCCAAGGTTGAATCAACAAGAAACTGAAACTTGAAACAGACCAATAACAATGCAGAAAATCAACTCAATCACAAGAAATTTCCCTGCCCCCCAAAATCCATGAATCAGATGGCTTCCTAGCTAATTTCTATAAGACATACAAGAAGGAACTGACACCTAGTTTGAAAATATTTTTTCCTGACCCATATGTTGTCTTTTCATTTTGTTGCTTGTGTCCTTTGCTGTGCAGAAGCTTTTTAGTTTGATATACTCCCATTTGATTTCTTTTGTCGCCTAAGCTTTTGATGTGATAGTCAAAAAATTATTGCCAAGGCCAATAATTTTGACCAAGAAGCTTTTCCCTTGTGTTTTATTTCTGGGATCTTACAGTTTAAGACTTTACATTTAGATCTTTAATCCATCCTGAGTTGGTTTTTGTGTTCTCTATAAGATAAAGGTTCAGACGGGCTCTGTGGCTCAGCCTGCAATCCCGCACCTTTGGGAGGCTGAGGTGAGTGGATG
>NW_007199416.1:0-925 GCF_000164805.1 Carlito syrichta | reverse complement strand
GAAGGAATAAACATGATTGATGAATCCCTGGCCAGACTAACAAAGTAAAAACAATAACGAAAACAAAAAAGCCAGAGAGAAAATCCAAATAAACACTATTAGAAATGAAAAAGAAAAAAGGCAATATCACAACAGACCCCGAAAAAAATTCAAAAGATTATCAGAGGTTACTATGAATATCTGTATGTATATAAACTAGAAAATCTAAAGGAAATGGAGGATTTTCTTCCATCACACAAACTTCCAAGGTTGAATCAACAAGAAACTGAAACTTGAAACAGACCAATAACAATGCAGAAAATCAACTCAATCACAAGAAATTTCCCTGCCCCCCAAAATCCATGAATCAGATGGCTTCCTAGCTAATTTCTATAAGACATACAAGAAGGAACTGACACCTAGTTTGAAAATATTTTTTCCTGACCCATATGTTGTCTTTTCATTTTGTTGCTTGTTTCCTTTGCTGTGCAGAAGCTTTTTAGTTTGATATACTCCCATTTGATTTCTTTTGTCGCCTAAGCTTTTGATGTGATAGTCAAAAAATTATTGCCAAGGCCAATAATTTTGACCAAGAAGCTTTTCCCTTGTGTTTTATTTCTGGGATCTTACAGTTTAAGACTTTACATTTAGATCTTTAATCCATCCTGAGTTGGTTTTTGTGTTCTCTATAAGATAAAGGTTCAGACGGGCTCTGTGGCTCAGCCTGCAATCCCGCACCTTTGGGAGGCTGAGGTGAGTGGATTGCCTGAGCCCGTGGGTTCAAGCGCCACCCGGGAAACTTGGCGAGATCTCATCTCTACAATAAATCAAAAATGAGCTGGACTTGGTAGCATGCACCTGTAGTTCCAGCTACTTGGAAGGCTGAGGCAGAAGGATCGCTGAAGCCCAGCAGGTCGAGGCTGCAGTGACCGGGAGCGGCCACTGG
>NW_007199415.1:0-809 GCF_000164805.1 Carlito syrichta | reverse complement strand
TCACTCATAAGCAGACCTTGAACAATTTATAATGCTATAAGAAAGTGATTGGCGTAGTGGGAAACTGTTAGGGGAAGGGGAATGGGATTGGCAGTTAAGGGAAACTGCCAGGGGAAGGAGTGGCACACCTCATCAACAATGGTACCTACATAATCAATATTTGTATACCTAACCCTGAATTGTACCCCATGTCTTTATGATAAAATAGTAATAATAATAATAATAATTAATAAAGGCAGCTCAGAAAAAACTAAAAACAAAAAAGAAACTCCAACTGAAAAAAAAAGTTCAGCAAAAATGTATAAAAATCCATTTTAAGCATTAATACCCCCAACCTCATTACTCATTTCTATAGTAATCAACCCTAAGAAAATAATCTAAAATATGGCTAACATACCACATAAAAAGATGTTCAATACGTTGTTATCAGTAGGAGGAAAAAGCTGGAAATAACAAATACTCAATAAGAAAACATGAGTAAATAAACAATTCTACATTTTGCTAGGAAAAAAAAAACCCGGTACATTTCATGGGACTGTCACCTCCGTAAGTTGTTGTTCCTTTAAAGAGCTGCCTAGGAGACATAAGGATGTGTGCGTGTGTGGTGAGCCACGGCCTTCATTCCTGGATGGTCAGGCAGCAAGCCAACCACGCTGAGGGGGCCCAGCATTACTGCCCAAGGAGAATGTTCTACTCTTTCTCCACGAGGGTGGCTTTCCAGTTCAATCAGTTTCGCTTGAGTCTGGAGCCCAGACATATTAGATTCAATGCCTTTGACCTTGTGTATCCTTCTGTTCTTGCCCTGGGCC
>NW_007199414.1:0-925 GCF_000164805.1 Carlito syrichta | reverse complement strand
GCAGGCCTTGACAACAATCATAATAACATAAAAAATAGATTTTCAGTAGTAGGAAACTACCAGGGGAGGAGGGTGGGCAGGATTACAGCAGTGGAAACTGCCAGGGAAAGGGGATCATACCTCATCAAGAGTACCTTATATGAGCATTTGTATAACTAACCCTGAATTGTACCCCACATATTCAAAATAAAAAATAAAATCTGTACAAATGGACACACAATTTAAAGTCATGATATCCAAGCGTCAACTGTTAGCCACAATGTAAGGAAAGAAGAAAATTTAAAATGATCAGAGCAGGGATAAATAGAAGACCAGGAAAACAAATAGAAAGGGTCAAAAAACTAAGAGATGAATTTTTGTTTAAAAAGCTAAACAAGCCGGGCTTGGTGGCTCAGTCTGTAATCCCACGCCTTTGGGAGGCTGAGGTGAGTGGATTGCCTGAGCCCGTGAGTTGGAGACCCGCCTGGGCAGTGAGACCTCATCTCTACAATAAATCAAAAACTCAGCCGGGCGTGGTGGCGCATGCTTGTAATTCTGGCTACTTGGAAGGATCGCCGGAGCCCAGCAGGTGGATGCTACGGTGGCCAGGAGCGACCACTGCACTCCAGTCTGGGCGACAGAGTGAGACTCCAACTCAAAAAAATAAAAATAAAGGCTAAACAAAATTGGCAAACTTCTAGCAGACTAAGAAAAAGAGAAATTAAGAAAGAGACAACTGCAATAAAAAGGAGAAATAAAAAAGTAAATATTACAACTAATAAAGAAACAAAAGAATACTACTAGGAACAATTATATGTCAACAAATTGGATAACCTAGACAAATGAATTATTGCTCAAAATCTATAACCTATCAAGACTGAATCATAAATAATTTGAAAGTTTGAACAGAAAAATACCAAGAAGATTAAATGAATCATTAAATGTC
>NW_007199413.1:0-841 GCF_000164805.1 Carlito syrichta | reverse complement strand
CCCCTGGCCTCACCACACAGGAAGGGCTGAGTGGAATGCTGTGGCTTCTGCCAGGGTGGGAAGTCGAGCACACCCTTAGGGTCGGAGGTTGTTTTTGGACTTGAGGGAAAAGTGGAGCATCTTGACCCCGGGCATGGAGGAATTGTGGGGCACAAGGGATGAGCTGCTGGTTTCAGCTGTCCTGGGAGACCCCAGGCTGAGAGACTTGAGGGGGATGGAAAATGTGGGGGAAGGGCAGTGTAGCTGGTGGGGACGAACATGTCATTCCCGTGTCCTGACTTGGGATACACTTCCTGTGGTGAACCACAAGTTCCTGCCGGCGCCTCCTCCCACCTAATGCCCAACTACTGCCTGGGCTGTGTTCCTAGGTTTGAGAGATCCAAGTGTCAGGATTTGGGCTCTGGGAGTGCAACTTTGAAGATTTGAAATCAATGTGATGAATCCTGTATCCAAGTCAGGGAAACTACTTTCATGCTAGCAGCAAATAACTAGGCTTCCTTTTGATTGTTGAACAAATTACTGGCAGCTGAGAAAGAAGAGCCATACAAAGTCATCTTACAGCTGACTCGTTCTGCAAAGTTCGGAGAAAGTAAGTGGTGAAAACTGTCTGGCAAGGAATGTGAAGGGTTCAGGAAGTTAAAAAAGGCTACCACCATCTGCTGCCTATTGTTATTACAATACATAGAGTAGTACCTGGATTTTACGCAAAATCAGGGAGAGAAAACGGAAACCTGGTAGGATAAAGCCACAGTCATACTGAAAATGTGAGCACACAAGCAGACACACACTCATACGCTTTGTAAATTTTTTGTTTCTTTTCAGGGAAATTAGAGTGTGGACT
>NW_007199412.1:0-872 GCF_000164805.1 Carlito syrichta | reverse complement strand
TTTCATGATAAAAAAGAAATGACATTATACTGAGGAGTTCAGATTATTTGATTTTTCTGGTCAATGATATTGAGGCTAACATACTAGCATGCAATTGATATTACCATTGAGCTCACTGCGTACTTTTGTATCCTTTTTTTGGAATTAGCTTTATGATGAGTGGCCATCATTCTTTTGGAAATATTTTTGGATGGAAGCCAGACAGAGAAAAAATATCCACGTTTCATCTCTCTGGGTAATGACAAGTGCCCCAGTTTCTCATGTAATCCTTAATATTTTTTCAGTGAAACGTAGCATCTCTTGAAAATAGTGCTTTTATACCAAACCCTCCTTGTCTTTCACAGTATTCTTGGTCTCCTCTAGTTAACATTTTGCTACATCCTTTTGGTGATCTTCCAAGACACTTGTCCATCCCCCTTACTCAAGACTGACTGAACTGCCAGTTGGATGGGAAAAATGAACGCTGCTGGAATGTTTGAAAGAAAATGTGTTCAAAAGAAAGTTTGAGTTGAAAGCAAGAGTTTGAAACAATTTAAAGGAGCTCACATCTGTCATTCCAGTGTCTTGGAGCCTGAGGTGGAAGGATTGTTTGAGGTCAGGAGTTTGAGACCAGCTTGGGCAACATAGTGAGTCCTTGTCTCTAAAAATATATTTTTTTAATTTTTTGAAGAAATTATTTAAAAGAATATGTGGATTCCACAATATCTCAATTTTTAAATAGCATATACTCAGAAAGGTCCCCCCAATGCCCTGTCTAAAGCACCTCCTCACCCCCAGAATTTCCTTCTGTCTCACCATCCTCTTAGCCATTGACATGTCTACAGGTGTCTTGTTTATTATTTAGTGTCTTTCCTCCAACGTGATGCAGGCCT
>NW_007199411.1:0-872 GCF_000164805.1 Carlito syrichta | reverse complement strand
AGTGCCCCAGTTTCTCATGTAATCCTTAATATTTTTTCAGTGAAACGAAGCATCTCTTGAAAATAGTGCTTTTATACCAAACCCTCCTTGTCTTTCACAGTATTCTTGGTCTCCTCTAGTTAACATTTTGCTACATCCTTTTGGTGATCTTCCAAGACACTTGTCCATCCCCCTTACTCAAGACTGACTGAACTGCCAGTTGGATGGGAAAAATGAACGCTGCTGGAATGTTTGAAAGAAAATGTGTTCAAAAGAAAGTTTGAGTTGAAAGCAAGAGTTTGAAACAATTTAAAGGAGCTCACATCTGTCATTCCAGTGTCTTGGAGCCTGAGGTGGAAGGATTGTTTGAGGTCAGGAGTTTGAGACCAGCTTGGGCAACATAGTGAGTCCTTGTCTCTAAAAATATATTTTTTTAATTTTTTGAAGAAATTATTTAAAAGAATATGTGGATTCCACAATATCTCAATTTTTAAATAGCATATACTCAGAAAGGTCCCCCCAATGCCCTGTCTAAAGCACCTCCTCACCCCCAGAATTTCCTTCTGTCTCACCATCCTCTTAGCCATTGACATGTCTACAGGTGTCTTGTTTATTATTTAGTGTCTTTTCCTCCAACGTGATGCAGGCCTTGTGAGAGCAAGGTCCGGGTCTGACTTGTTCACTCCTGCAAGCCCAGTGCCTAGAACCATGCCTGGCATTAAGAAGGTACTCAAAAAATAATTTAAGTGAATGGTTCATCCCCAGGCATCACTGTTGGCAGCAACTTCTTGGACAGAGGATGATATTTTTGCTTATTTATCTTGTATATGTAGATTTAGTCACAAAACTGCTAGACTGCATGGTTGCCCTTTATATTTGTCATTCTAATTTGT
>NW_007199410.1:0-740 GCF_000164805.1 Carlito syrichta | reverse complement strand
TCAGATTAATCAGATACTTTGTTGCAGAGTACAGCATTATATGTTAGGTAGAGGAAATACTAGGGAATTCAATAGAAATACACTTTCAAAATATAAATTGGATTAAATATAAAGGGAATGAGATTTTAAATTTCCTTCAAATGTATAAGTGAAATATTTCTCTAACGATTGCACAACTGTAACATTAAATCAAAATTGACAAGCAGAAAATACAGAGTGCACCAAGAAAATGTCCACAAATTATAAGAACAAAAAACGCTGTATTAAATTATGAATAGAATGGAGAGTAATGGAATGGAATGGAATGGAATGGAAGGGAATGGAGAGTAACGGATAGGAATGAAATGGAAAGCATTGGAATGGAATGGAATGGAATGGAATAAAATGGAAACGATTGGAGTAGAATGGAAAGGAATGGAATGGAATGGAATGGAAAGTAGAGTAACGGAATGGAAAAGAATGAAATTGAATGGAATGGAAGGTAGAGTAACGAATGGAATGGATTAAAAAAGAAATGGATTTGAGTGTAATAGAATGGAATGGAATGGAATTGAAGGCAATGGAATGAAGTGGAATGGAAAGGAATGGAATGTAGTGTAACGTAAAGGAAGGGAGATTAACGGAATAGAATGGAATGAAATGGAGAGTAACGGAATGGAATCGAAAGGAAAGGCATGGAGGGTAACCGAATGGAATGGAATGGAATGCAATGGAATGGAACAGAGAGTAACGAAATGGAA
>NW_007199409.1:0-1361 GCF_000164805.1 Carlito syrichta | reverse complement strand
CCAGGTCAATGCTGGGGTTGCAGTGAGTGTGCCATTGCACTCCAGTCTGGGTGACAGAGTGATTGAAAATTCACCAATGTGTTTTATCTCTGTATTTTCTTCTTTCTTGTATAAGTGATGGTAACATTAAGATCATGTTAGATGTAAAAAATAAAATGAAAGACTTTCTTTATGTTCAATTTTTGACATAGTTGAAATAATACCAGAGTTATCTGTTACTTGATCCTTTAATATTGTGAAACCATTTGTGTCTTCTTCAATGTTAGCAATTAAGTCACTTTTCCAATAGCTTCTGTTATAGAGATTGTATTCAAAATATTTATATTCTTAATTTTTATTAACAACCATTTCATATTTACGTATTTGTTTATTTTTATTTGAATTGATGATCACTCTATCACCCATACTGGAGGGCTGTGGCACACTCACAGCTGCCACAGCCTTGACCTGCTGGGCACAACAAGTGATACTTCTGCCTCAGCCTTCCAAGTAACTGGAACTACAGGCATGCACCACCATGCCTGACTTCGTTTTTGACTTATTGTAGGGAAGAGGCCTAACTCAGTTGCTGGTACTGAAACCCTGAGCTCAGAAAATCCTCTTGTCTTGGCCTCCCACACTGCTGGGATTATAAGCTTGAGCCACCACACCCAGCCTAACAACTATTTTATTAATATCTATTTACCTTGACTAGGAAGAATTTCAATAATCTATATTTTTCAAATGTTTTCATATAGTCACATACTATTTAAAAATTAATTACGTCTTGAAAGTCCCCTTTTGGAACAATGAAGTTTAACTGTGGCTTAAATCCTCCAACAGCTTAAACTGTGTGTTTAGTCTTGAAAAGAGCTATTCTTATTTCCTGATCATTGGGTTTTCAGATCATTTTCTTATTCTTGATTGGTCTGAAGTTTTGGTTGGAGGAGCTTCATTAAGTTACAAATGCTTCCTTTGTATTTGGAAAGCCAATTAATAGCTTTCTGATTTTTAAATATTGCATTACTAAAGTAGCTTATGAAGAATACTTTTATTTTACATTCAGTAAGTGTTTGGTGAATATTTACTTTGTACCTTACTTATGTCCACTTTTAAATTGTTCTTGTCTTTCGGTTGGTTCACTTAATTCTAATGTATTTCACTTTGAAATACTTTGTCAAATTATGTTTTTCATAATACACAATACTAAATACTTTTGAAGCATCAGATAACATGAAAGGTTCTATCCCTAAAAACACAGTTTCTAGGCTGGATGCAGTGGCTCATACCTGTATTCCTAGCACTTTGAGAAGCTATGGCTGGAAGACTGCTTGCATGCCAGAATTTGAGTAGATTGTGCAACATAGCAAAAACTCTTTTCT
>NW_007199408.1:0-1138 GCF_000164805.1 Carlito syrichta | reverse complement strand
TGGGGGGAGAAATGGGTACCCACCACCGATTGGGTACCATGTCTACTACTAGTGGGGAGGGAAGGCTTGCTTGAAGTCCAAAACATACCTGCATGCAACTTAATTACATGGTAATCCTCACATGTACCCCACATTTATCCTTACTGTGCTTGTTCCTCTTCTCAAGGAACTCTATCAGGACAGAACAAAGCCCAGAGTTGAGGTGAAGAGCTCTCCCCCCGTCGCCCTCCTGTGACCTGGATATTCAGCACAGGATAATGACAGGGGGTTGAGGTCTTCAGGAAGGTCCAAAAGGTAGCTTTGAACAGTGCATGCTCAATGAATTATGGGGAAGACTCCAGAGGAGTGTGTCTTAGCCACGCTGGGAACTCGTATGGAAACCTCACACTCATCATACACTATGAGAAAAGTGCCAGGGGATTTAGAAGACACCACAGCAACGAGAAAGTGTACTGCTTTTCACCAGCTCTACATGTGTTGGAAACGTCTGCCTCCATGACACACCCCTGCAGAGTTTTGTTCCCAGTTTTACATACCAAGTGCCAAGGGCACACACAGTCTTTCTTAAGGAGGGTTATGTAACAGATCAAAAGACTGCTGCTGAACACATATCAGCAGAGTGACAGCAAGGCATGGTGCTGGACTCCAGCTTTAGCCTTTGAAAGAACTATAGACCTGAATGTGAAGTTGAAACCACCTGTTCACTGACTGGTGGCCTGCTGAGTTTCCTGGGATGGAGTCTGGCAGGCAGAGGACCCTGCATACAGCAGTCACTCAATAAGGAGCTCATAGAAGAACAGCGAGTTCTGAGTGTCAGTGAGGCCAGCAGCCTCCCCGAGGACTGCCTGGGCAGGTCTTGGTGAGGATGGTCAGGGCCTGACCTGGTCACTGCCACTGCCAGAGGCCCAGGGGATGAGGGTGCCTCAGACTAAGCAAGCCTGTGGGGGTTGCTTTATCCCTACAGACCCCAAACTCCAACACAAGAGCCAGGCAGCATAGAAGGATGTCTCAACTCAGGGCCCTATAGGGTCTGAAGCATGGATGAGGAGGGACTGGTACCATGTCATGCAGCTGCTGTAGCAAATCGCCACCAACTTGGGGCTTAGCACAAGAGTTTGTCCTCTCACAGTTTTGGGGG
>NW_007199407.1:0-843 GCF_000164805.1 Carlito syrichta | reverse complement strand
CCAGGGGATTTAGAAGACACCACAGCAACGAGAAAGTGTACTGCTTTTCACCAGCTCTACATGTGTTGGAAACCGTCTGCCTCCATGACACACCCCTGCAGAGTTTTGTTCCCAGTTTTACATACCAAGTGCCAAGGGCACACACAGTCTTTCTTAAGGAGGGTTATGTAACAGATCAAAAGACTGCTGCTGAACACATATCAGCAGAGTGACAGCAAGGCATGGTGCTGGACTCCAGCTTTAGCCTTTGAAAGAACTATAGACCTGAATGTGAAGTTGAAACCACCTGTTCACTGACTGGTGGCCTGCTGAGTTTCCTGGGATGGAGTCTGGCAGGCAGAGGACCTTGCATACAGCAGTCACTCAATAAGGAGCTCATAGAAGAACAGCGAGTTCTGAGTGTCAGTGAGGCCAGCAGCCTCCCCGAGGACTGCCTGGGCAGGTCTTGGTGAGGATGGTCAGGGCCTGACCTGGTCACTGCCACTGCCAGAGGCCCAGGGGATGAGGGTGCCTCAGACTAAGCAAGCCTGTGGGGGTTGCTTTATCCCTACAGACCCCAAACTCCAACACAAGAGCCAGGCAGCATAGAAGGATGTCTCAACTCAGGGCCCTATAGGGTCTGAAGCATGGATGAGGAGGGACTGGTACCATGTCATGCAGCTGCTGTAGCAAATCGCCACCAACTTGGGGCTTAGCACAATAGTTTGTCCTCTCACAGTTTTGGGGGCCAGAAGTCTGGAATCCAGCAGTGGGCAGGGCCACAATCCCTCCAAAGACTCCAGGGAGGATCCTTCCTGGCTCTGCCAGGCTCTGGTGACCCTAGGTGTCCTGGGCTTGTGGCTG
>NW_007199406.1:0-879 GCF_000164805.1 Carlito syrichta | reverse complement strand
TTTTAATCACCATTTCCAGCAAATACAAATTGAAATCTATTTTTCAGAGAAGTACTCTCCCTCTCTTCAAATAATAAACATTTTATTACTAAAAGACTATTAATATCAATGAAGAGAAAGTCATTTTCTTCTTTGTGTCAAAGCAAATCATTTGTTTTGTAAAAACCTTCTGCGTAATTTAAATGGATTTCACAGTGCAAACAGAAAAAAATCGGTTTTGAGAATACAAAACTTTAAAAAATTATTGTATTTAAGATTCAATTAAAAAGAGAAAACAATATGGTGATCAGGGTCTTCTGAGTAACATCTACACTGGTCAAGATTCACATAGCCCCACGCCATAGGCTAAATGTTTGCGTCCCCCTCCAAATTCATATGTTGAAACCTAACCTCCAAGGTAATAGACAGAGCTAGGGCCTTTGAGAAGTGATTAGGTCAAGAGGGCAGAGCCCTTATGAATTAGATTATCCTTTATAAAGGAGATCCTAGAGAACTTCCTTCTTCCTTCCACTGTTTGAGGTCACAGCAAAAAGACAGTTTTCTAAGAACCAGGAAGCTGCCAGATCCTTGATCTTCTACTTCCCAGCCTCCAGAGCTGTGAGAAATAGGTTTCTGAATTTAATAAGCTACCCAGTCAGTGGTATTTTGTTAGAGTAGCCTTAATGAACTGACAATCACAAGAACTTTGCTCTTCCTTTGGTGGAATCTGTTACTGCTATTTTTACAGTACATTTAAAAAGAATCAAGGAAGCATATGGCCTTTGGAGACAGGTGTGGTAACAGTTTCTGGTTCCTTTACATGTGTGCTATCAACCCTTCAGCAAATTAATTTCCCTCCCTGAGCCTCAATTTCCCAATCTATAAAAATGAGCATAACAG
>NW_007199405.1:0-857 GCF_000164805.1 Carlito syrichta | reverse complement strand
AAATCAAAAAATTAGTCGGGCATGGTAAGCATGCGCCTGTACTTCCAGCTACTTGGAAGGCTGAGGTGAAAGGATCGCCGGAGCCCCGCAGGTCGAGACAGCAGTGGCTGGAGGCAACCAGTGACTTCTAGTCTGGATGACAGTGAGACTCCAACTCAAAAATAAATAAATAAATATACTAAAAATAAAAAATATTTTTTCAATATAATCAGTGAAATATTTACCTACACTTTCACAGAGCAAACTACCTAGAAGAGGCTTACAAAACACTAAGTATACCATGTAACAAAAATAAATCAAAATACTCATTTATTTTGTTTTTCATATTTTGCTATTTATCAGAAAAATGAATGGCTAGATGAATTGTGTACATATTAAGGAAAAATTGCCTGCAGCATTCGTATTTATAGAGCTTAAAAACATAATGTAGATGCAGGTTCCTGATGAGTATATATAATTCCATGATTCCTTTATGAACTTTAATAATACACTACCTACATTTGGTATCTATGGAGAACAAAATTTAAAAAAAACAGAATAATTATAAGCCTCAAATGTAGCCAGGCATGGTAGCGCGCGCCTGTAATTCCGGCTCCTCGGAAGGCTGAGGCGGAAGCATCGCCGGAGCCCAGCAGGTCGAGGCTGCGGTGGACGGGAGTGGGGGAACTCCCGGGGGAACGAGGTGAATATTTTAAAGTGGTCTTCTGTTACTTGTTCTGAGTGGTGACTTCATGGATTTTCAATATTTTGTGTTGTTTTCTGAGTTGTTTTTTGAGTCTTGGAAGGCCTGGTACCAGGACTTTGAGCAGGTACCAGGTCCCCGACCCTGCTAGGAGTCTTCCAAGACAGAACCGGAA
>NW_007199404.1:0-829 GCF_000164805.1 Carlito syrichta | reverse complement strand
CCAAGGAGTTGTGTTGGGCAGCCGTGTTCCATGGGGAGAGACTTATACCCTGTCTGCAGCATACAAGGCTGCTTTGTGGCACGGTCAGACCACGTCTTGAGTCCCCCAGCCATACGTGAGAGTTCCGGGGATGTCACATCCTCCCCGACCCTGTATATGTAAAGTTGCCGATCTGATAGGTGCATGGTGTGGATGTGCATTTCCATGGAGATTGACCATATCAAGCATATTTGTGTATTTTGTATCTTCTTTGGTACAGAGGCCATCCGAGTCTGGTGCATGTTTTAAAAATTGTGCCATTTGTTTTCTTTCATTTTTTTTTTCTGAGTTGGAGTCTCACTCTGTCTCCCAGGTTGGAGTGCAGGGGCACGATCATGGCCACCACAGCCCCAACCCACTGAACTCAGGTGATCCTTCTGCCCCAGGCTTCCAAGTAGCTGGAATTACAGGTGCGCACCACAACACTCAGCTAATGTTTTTATTTATTGTAGAGACGAGGTTTCACCAAGTTGCCCAGGATGGTCTTTGAAGGAAACCAGAGCATAAGATGACAAGGTCCTTATGTTTCTTGGCTTGTGTTCATGGAACCAAGCCTACATTTCCTTTGTCTCCCTCGACCTTTTGGTTGCATTTCTATGGATAGCTAAGCTGCACCAAGCCTGGAAAGTACTTATCCTAAGTGATTCCCTTGCACAGACGTTAAGATATGCATAGTTTAGTCATTGATACTTACCCTGCTTGTGTGATTTAATTCAGACATAAACATATATCCTGGGCCAGGTTCAGTGTCTCAGCCTGTAATCCCAGAATTTTGGGAGGCCGAGGTGGA
>NW_007199403.1:0-1207 GCF_000164805.1 Carlito syrichta | reverse complement strand
CACTCCCGGCCACCACAGCCTCAACCTGCTGGACTCCTGTGATCTTTCTGCTTCAGCCTTCCAAGTAGCCAGAACTACAGGCATGTGCCTCCACACCCAGCTAATTTTTTATTTATTGTAGAGACAAAGTCTTGCCAAGTGGTCTAGGCTGGTCTCAAGACTGTGGGCTCAGACAATCCACTTGCCTCATCCTCCCAAAGTGCTGGGGTGGCAGACTGAGCTACCAAGACTGGTTTAGCTTATTTTTTTTTTAATTATTAGAGTGATAGAACATTTTCACTGGTCAATAGTATTTTCTGTCTTACAATAATCATTTTATTTTATTTATTTTTTATTATTATTATTGAGTTGGAATCTCACTCTGTCGCCCAGACTGGAGTGCAGTGGCTGCTCCCAGCCACCGCAACCTCGACCTACTGGGATCCGGCGATCCTTCTGCCTCAGCCTTCCAAGTAGCTGGAACTACAGGCGCGCACTACCATGCCCGGCTCATTTTGATTTTATTGTAGAGATGAGATCTTGCCAAGTTGCCCAGGTGGGTCTCGAACCCGCGGGCTCAGGCAATCCACTCACCTCAGGCACCAGATTACAGGCTGAGCCACCGAGCCTGGCTACACTCTCACTTTTTTTATTATTAGAAGAGTATAAGCATATTTGCAGTAAGACTTTAGCTTTGTGGTTCTTGCAAAGGCTTCCTGCTATTGCAGACTCTAAAGAAAAAGGCTGGAAGCCAGGGAGGTTCTAAGAACAGAAGATAATAGAAGATGTGGAACATGCAGCACCACAATTGTGTTTCATAAACACAACTTGGCTTTTTTTTCCTCCATATCTACAGTTTTCTAAAATTCTGCAACGTTGAAGTCGACAGTATTAAGAGTCAAGTGACATATTATGATTCCTTGTCTTTATAAAAAGAAATTGATAGAGGCTGAGGTGGAGATTAGAGAGAAGTATATGGAAATATTTCTAACCCTGCCAAAAACTGATAGAAAAGTGGAAAGAATGAAGATAGAAAAACAACCTGAGGAGTGGCTCCTTCAATCTTTGAAAAACTATTATGGCCTAAATCAAATTCTGTTGCTACCTAGAAGTGGTTATGGTTTGCATGATGCTTAAGCTAACAGGGCAAATGGAAAAAAGAAAACCTTTTTAAAAACACACGTTTTACCCATGTTTAACTATATATTTAATAAATATCCACCAGTCC
>NW_007199402.1:0-817 GCF_000164805.1 Carlito syrichta | reverse complement strand
TAAAGAAAAAGGCTGGAAGCCAGGGAGGTTCTAAGAACAGAAGATAATAGAAGATGTGGAACATGCAGCACCACAATTGTGTTTCATAAGCACAACTTGGCTTTTTTTTCCTCCATATCTACAGTTTTCTAAAATTCTGCAACGTTGAAGTCGACAGTATTAAGAGTCAAGTGACATATTATGATTCCTTGTCTTTATAAAAAGAAATTGATAGAGGCTGAGGTGGAGATTAGAGAGAAGTATATGGAAATATTTCTAACCCTGCCAAAAACTGATAGAAAAGTGGAAAGAATGAAGATAGAAAAACAACCTGAGGAGTGGCTCCTTCAATCTTTGAAAAACTATTATGGCCTAAATCAAATTCTGTTGCTACCTAGAAGTGGTTATGGTTTGCATGATGCTTAAGCTAACAGGGCAAATGGAAAAAGAAACCTTTTTAAAAACACACGTTTACCCATGTTTAACTATATATTTAATAAATATCCACCAGTCCAATACAACCCCTTTACCATCATGGTGACCTTTTGTCAATAGGAAAGGAAGACTTTTGTATGTGTGTGTTCCATACGAACTCTGTGTTTGTGTATATTACCATCACGCATGTTTAAAAAGGTACATAGAAACAGAAACATGTTTTGTGCTGCTAACTCCTTATTCTAAAAACCAGTCTGGAAAAGAGAAGATAGTGACAAGTGTTGGTGAGCATTGGCCAAAGGTGATTAGAGCTTAGTTTTTATGACTTGCCTTTCAGCACCCTTTATAACATTACCAGTCCTTCCTAAGAGGTTAAAGGCATCAGAAACTTGTAGTCCTGAGG
>NW_007199401.1:0-857 GCF_000164805.1 Carlito syrichta | reverse complement strand
GGTTTTGGGGGGACTTTGTTGGTGTCAATGTTTATTTTTTATTCCCCTGTGGTCCAAGAAGGTGTTTGGTAGAATTTCGGTCCTTTTAAATTTGCTTATGCTTGATTTATGGCCGAGTATGTGGTCGATCTTAGAATATGTTCCATGTGGTGATGAGTAGAATGTGTATTCTGTGGTCTTTGGATGGAGTGTTCTGTAGATATCAATTAAGTCCATTTGGTCCAAAGTCACATTGAGGTTCCGGATCTCCTTGCTGATTTTTTGTTCTGATGATCTGTCTAGGTTTGTGAGTGGGGTATTAAAGTCCCCAGGTATGATAGTGGTAGAGTCAATATCTTTCTTTAGTTTTCCAAGAAGTTGCTTTATGAAAGTTGGCACACCTATGTTGGGTACATTTATGTTTAGGATAGATATTTCTTGTTGATGGATTGAGCCTTTTATCATTATGTAGTGGCCTTCTGTATCTTTTTTTATTTTTAATAGCTTGAAGGGTATTTTGTCTGAAATTAAGATCGCTACTCCTCCTTTCTTTTGTATTCCGTTCGCCTGAAAGTTTGTTTCCCATCCTCTTACTTTGAGTCTGTGGGTTTCCTTTCTAGTGAGGTGAGTCTCTTGAAGGCAATAAATTGTTGCCTGATGATATTTTATCCATTTTGCCATTCTATGTCTTTTCAGTGGTGCATTTAGTCCATTCACATTTAGGCTAATAATTGAAATGCAAGAGTTGATCCTTGTCATATGGTTCTTACAGAGTTGATCCTGTTTATTTGTTGTCTTTCTTTGGGTTTTGGAGTTGGTTCATGTGTGTTTTTAATCTTTTGCCTGTACTCTTGTGAAGAATGCTGTTGTTCTTTTTT
>NW_007199400.1:0-11993 GCF_000164805.1 Carlito syrichta | reverse complement strand
CACTTTGGGAGGCTGAGGTGAGTGGATTTCCTGAGCCCGGGGGTTTGAGACCCGCCTGGGCAACTTGGTGAGACCTCATCTCTACAATAAATCAAAAATTAGCCGGGCGTGGTAGCACACGCCTGTGGTTCCAGCTACTTGGAAGGCTGAGGCGGAAGGATCGCCGTAGTTGAGCAGGTCGAGGCTGTGGTGGCCAGGAGCTGCCACTGCACTCCAGTCTGGGCGACAGAGTGAGACTCCAACTAAAAAAAAAAAAGATTGGTCAGTTTCATTTGCCTTCTAAGGATAATTCAGGAACTGGAACATAGGGCATTGTCAGTGTTAGGTTTGGGGCTCCCAGACAAGAATATGTAGTACTTGATATTATTCAGCATCAATTTTTAGTTAGATGCACACATTTATCTTAAATTAATTTTATTACATTTATTCAGCTATTTTAATGATAGCTATACTGTAAAGGTACTATTGATGAAAAACCCATATATACAGCAAGTAGATTTTAACAGCCAAATGTTTTTGTTTTGCTGGAGCCTATCATTCTATCAAATACATGAATATGAAGTTTCCAAGAAAATAGATACTGTATTCCCATGGTAAAGAAGAATTTATCTTAAAAATAACCAAAGAAAAATGAGATACATGACAGTAATCAAACATTTAAAAACACCTCAGCCGAGCTCGGTGGCTCACCTTGTAATCCCACGCCTTTGGGAGGCTGAGGTGAGTGGATTGCCTGAGTCCGTGGGTTCGAGACCCGCCTGGGCAGACAAGACCTCATCTCTACAATAAATAAAAAAAAATTTAGCTGGACGTGGTAGCACGTGCCTGTAGTTCTGGCTACTTGGAAGGCTGAGGAGGAAGTGTCGCCAGAGCCCTCGCAAGTTGAGGCTGCAGTGGCCAGGAGCGGCCACTGTACTCCAGTCTGGGTGACAGAGTGAGACTCCAACTCAAAAAAAACCCAAAACCCAAAAACCAAAAAACAATAAATAAAAACACCTCAACAATGATGAAAGTATCCAATCTGATGAAATGGCTGAAAGCCATTAATTAAGATATTACACGCTTTAGTCACACAAAATCCACCACTGATAATATATGATTTATTATAATGACTGAGATTTATTCTCAATGATTATGAACACCTGAAATGTAATAAAACTAGATCAAGTGAAAAAGTTATATCATTTCCCATACTTACCTATACCAGAATAGGAAACTTTATATTTGAGAGGAGGATTTATTTTTCCCCTATTGAGGTACATGATCAAAGGTCTTTCACTAAGCGAGGAACTAAGATGATCCCTATTGACAGATTCTCCTATGCAAACACAGATGTTCTTCCTGATGCTGAAAGTCCCATGCCTGATACCTGTCATAGCATCCTTAATATAAAAATGTCCATTATTACCAGATGAGATAGGTGCCCCAATTACTGTTGGTTGTGGGGGCTGAAAATTTATCTGCTAATTTTCATAGTTTTTATTTGAAAGAGCACTCCAGGTAACTTAAGAAACTTGTTTTATTGCTCAATGGTGTGGTAGTAAGCAACTGGTTAGCTCTCATGAGTCTCAGTTTTCTCATTCTTAAAATGGGAAAAGGAGATGAAAAGAGGGACAGCAGACTCTCAGAGCTCATTTCTAAGGTCTCTTCTTATGTAAAATTTATGTTTTTATGAATTTCCCCCAGCAGCATATATAATATAGTAGGTCACACACTACCTTTTCAAGACATCTTCAAATTTTAAAGAGAATGAATATGCACCATAAGTACTGCAGAGAATCACTAAGTTTTAAAAAATACTATGCTGTCATTTGTAAGATATTGGGAAATTAATGAAAACAAATAAACCTCTAAAGAAACACCTTGAGAGCGAAGACACTAATGTGTATGGGTTTGTATCTCTCAGTGCTCAGCAGAATCCTTCTGACCACATATGGATTCCAGATCTTTAAGGTGCATTGTTGACATATTTATTCCTCTGAATTATATTGTATAAAACATTAAAAGTGTAGCATACAAAACAAAAAGGTGTGCCAATGATGACCCTATGGTCTGCATTTTTAGTGAAGATATCTGCATTAAATTTGAAGGGAGTTTGTTTAATGTGATCAACCTCCAAAAGTACTTCAGATAAAGGCATACAGGTTTATTTTACGATGCTATCTGAATTTGTGAGCGATGATGTAGATGAAATAAATCTGTAGGCCAGAAACTCAATTTTTTAGTATTTAAAATACAGAGAGAAAATACCACTACCTAAGAAAACCTGACATTGACAACACAATGGAAATAAGGATTAATGTAAAAAGAATAAATGGCAAGAAGTCTCATGTTGGGAGCCAACATCTATAGCTACATGGCTGAGGCCTGTAAAGGCCCATCTGGAAGATCGCCTCTGACATAGGATCAGTTATACCTATGATATTGGCATGTGATTAGTGACCAGTGAGCATACATGGCAGTAAAATTTATAAGTAAATCTCTATACATCTGATGGAAAGTTGCACAGTAAGAATTATTTTATATGACCTTGTCCCTTCTAAGTTGTACTTTTTTCTAGATATTTTTAAACTTCTATTTCCTTGTAGACTGGTTAGTCAGCTCTTGTTTCCAAAGGCAGTTTCTCCTAGGACTAAGATTAGAAACTAAATTACCATGATAGTTTTGTCGCCCTGCCCCTAGCCAGGCAGAACGTTTTCTTTTGTTTCGTTAATTACCGAAACTCTGTCTGCTTCAGCCCATGGCCGCCATCTTGGCAACCCTGCATTTCCTTGTTCAAGAGTGTGACAGCTACTATTTGATTTTTAGAGTAGACTTGTTAGGATAAAATATATACATATACACTCATAGCTGCGTAAATCTATGCTTGCTGTTTTGTTTCCTTTTGCTACATTATTCAAGTGTAATAGTTACTATACGATTTATGAAAGAATTAATGATGAGGTATTAGCTTAATAGGATATAGCATAGTATTAAAGTCCAATAACTAGATCATATAAAAATTAAAGTTTAGACATATGAAACATATGAATTATAGTAAAGTTTGGTAGTTTAAGAATAAGTTTTAACTGAGTTATAAGGCATTACGTTAAATCGTAATAGGATAATAGTATAACTGACAGTTAAGTCATTTAACTAAACTTATAGATTATAGTATAGTGTTAAGTTGATAATATTAATTGTTAAAAATATTGGGAATCAGTTAACTTGGATTGAACCTAGAGTTAACTTAGAAAAGTTTTTTGTATTAATCAGGGTATAGAACAAAGAGCATAATATGAATGATTCATTGAACATTATGGAAAACACTTTGAACGATTTGTATTGAAATTGTGCACCTGTGACCTTAATGTAAGCACAGTAGGCATCATGGAATTCGAATTGTTTGCTTGGAAATTGCTGATCTCGTGGTGGTCTTGTGATGTATAGTTTGTAAAGCACGGAACTTGTACGCCCCCAGTAAGTGATTATCACACTGCTGGAGGGTATAGAAAATGGTATATAAGTTGGAAGGAGTCCGAATAAAATTTGGCTCCAGTCCTGATCAGACTGCTCCCAGAAAAACTGCCTCCGAGTAGTTTCTTCTCACTGTCCAGATTCTCTGGTGCAGGTCCTAACCCACCTTTGGTCAGTGCTGGCCACCAACAGTCTCAGGTATTACTGGCAAAAGAAAACAATGGATCAGAGAAAAGAAGAAAAAAACTAAATAAATCGAAATATAGAATAAAAGCATCATTTCAAGGGTACTGTTGAGAGAACAACAATAGATTTAGGTTAAGAGCATGCTATTGAGAGACCCAGGAAACCAAGACACTTATTTGCTGTAAAAGTAGTGTTTAGTTCACTGTATTTCATATATCCCCACCTCATGTTTACTATATATTTTGTGTATTCCTACCTCATGTATTTTATGAAATTTTAGTACTTTAAATCCTACCTCAGACCCCGTAGAATTAGGCATATGTCGAGTTTTAAGCAGTGTTTGTATTTAGAACTCTTGGGTTAAGCATTGTCAGTCCCAAGCTAACAGACTAACTTGTGCTTTTACAACGGGGTGTAAATGATAAAGCGATAAGCCCCTTTCAGACATTCCTACAAGGTGGCAGCAGACTCAGAGGCGCCAGCTGCTCTCTATCACCGGTTTATCCCAGTGATAATTTAAACACAGTGGCTATGTAAACCTGCAGGGAACAAAGACTTTTATAAAAGTAACCGCCTTGTTATAATAAAGCTTGTGATATTTTATAAATTCCCAGAATTAGTATATGATTTTCTACCCCACATTCACTGTATGGGTTTGTAGCATTCATATTTAAAATTTTGTTAAGTTTGGCTTTTGCTGTCCCATAATGACCATGTTATGTTATGTAAATGTTAAGCAAACAAGCTTTCCTAAGCATACCTTGGGATGGAAACTTAAAGGGCTAATGTAATCCTTTGCCTGCCAGCTCAGGTTACTTCATACGCAGGGACTGTATGGACCTAACTTATCTAACATTCCACTCGGCCCATTACGTGAGTTTCTGTCAATCACGGGCAGCACCCACCAATACCAAGTGTTCCCGTACCCATTAGGAGAAATTACCCAATCATGTATAATCAAGTTTGGAGTTCTTTCCCCTCCCTCTGTAATTGTGCATAAAAACTGCTTGCCATTATCAATCGGGGCTCTCATCCCTGAAGCTGCTGCTTCAGGCATGAGCCCAGACTTGAGCCTGAATAAAGACCCTCATGTGTTTGCATTGGAGCTGGCTCTTTGTGGTCTCTATCTCTCTCATTAGAGTCCCGGGTTCAACACTGTCTCCTCTAAATATCTTACCCCTTAGGTTCAATATGTAGTAGATAGAAGAAATTGTCTAATCTTATTTGCAATAGAGAAATAAGGGCAGAGTTCTCACATATGCTAATTTAAGGGTCTGACAGTGGAAAGACTTGCAATAATTTTTTCATTCAGAAGGGTACTCTCTCCTCTAAATATCTTACCCCTTAGGTTCAATATGTGGTAGATAGAAGAAATTGTCTAATCTTATTTGCAATCGAGAAATAAGGGCAGAGGTCTCACATATGCTAATTTAAGGGTCTGACAGTGGAATGACTTGCAATAATTTTTTCATTTGGAGTCAGTGACCCACGCTACACTCTAACTTGCATTTCTTTCTCCCTGAGTTTCTTGCCTTTCAGCAAGCAATACAAAGAAAGGCAGAGGAGATAGAAAAATGAGTTAGTCCAAGTTGACTGGATCATCTGCTTTGTTTAAAATTGTTAGCAGCAGAATTGTCAGAGCCCGCAGCCACTCCCAATGGTCCCAGCAGATCTGGAGCCTCTCAGAGAGACTCCTAGGACAGCTGGAATGTTTGCCTCTCACGCACATGCACAGTAGCCACCACCACACAAACAGGCAGGAAGCTAACAGAAATCCTGAGCATTACATGTGTCAACCTATTTTTAGAACTCAGGTTTTCTTTAGAACACAAATTAACTTAATGTAGGTTATTCAAATATTTCTTTTCTTTCTTTTTTTTTTAAGTTGGAGTCTCACTCTGTCACCCAGACTGGAGGGTAGTGGACACTCCCGGCCACCACAGCCTCAACCTGCTCAACTCCAGTGATCCTTCTGCCTCAGTCTTCCAAGTAGCTGGAACTACAGGCGTGCGCTACCACACCCAGCTAATTTTTTGATTCATTGTAGAGATGAGGTCTTACCAAGTTGCCCAGGTGGGTCTCGAATCTGCGGGCTCAAGCAATCCACTCACCTCAGCCTCCCAAAGGCGCGGGATTACAGGCTGAGCCACCGAGCCCAGCTATTCAAATATTTCAAACAAAATCTACAAACTCAGCATTCTCAGAAATTCAATTCTTCTTGGGTAAAAAATCTGAATAATACAATAAAAAGAGAAGAATGGGTGCTAGTTTATAACTCAAGTTCTTATGTTTGAGATGTTTCTGTCATTGAGGTTTCTAACTTTGAGGTGTGTACAAATTAGAAGAAAGGCAGAGAAGAAAGCAGGTGTGCCTGAGATGTTGGTACAAATGCTATGACAAAAGATGCATAGCATATGATGAACAGAGAAGAGACATTTAGACCAGAGGGGCATGGTTGAGGGATGTCTTCACAGAACTGCTGGTTTGTATGCTGAGTTTGGAAAAGGAAAAAGAGTTAAGCAGCCAAAAATGAACACCAAGGTTAGCTCAGGCAGAGCAAACAGCTTGAGCAAAAAGTAGCAATGGGAGCAAGCAGGGTAGATTCAGAGAATTGCAATTAAGTCAATAAAACTCTAGTGTCATTAGAGAAGTGAGCACAATGACCAGTGAGACTGGGGACTTAATAAGTGCACAGGTCAGGTTAAGTTAAAATTAGAATGGGGAATCACAGAAGGATTTTATGGAGGGAAGCCCGCTAAGGCATTGGGGGTTGAGAAATATATTTATTCATGAAAACAGGAATTGAGAACAGGCTATGGGTGAGTCCTTTTTTTGTTGTTGACCTGGATCAACAGGATTCAAGAATTCATGCTCTCCTTAAATTTATCCTCTAATGTGTTTTGGTGTGTGTTATGCTAGATTTATTCCATTATTTATATGGTGAGTTTGCCCTGAGAATTCATCTGAAGTTTGACTAAAAATCCCCTGAGTGGGGCCATAATTATATTTCAGTTGCCTGAATGTCTGGCATGAACGAGGATTCACTTAGAGATTGAGGTAATTGGCTGTATTGGCAAAGGAAAGAAAATAGGAAAAGGCTGTGAAATTAGAATACAATGGTGAATTCAAGGAACTATCGAGTTAGACAATAACGATGAGAGAAAATAAGAAAACAAGAGAATTGCATGATCTAAACATAGTGGTTAAAATATATTAAAAGTTTAGCCGGGCTTGGTGGCTCAGCCTGTAATCCCTCACCTTTGGGAGGCTGAGGTGAGCGGATTGCCTGAGCCCGCGGGTTCGAGACCCACCTGGGCAGCGAGACCTCATCTCTACAATAAATCAAAAAATCAGCCGGGTGTTGTAACGCGCGCCTGTAATTCCGGCTACTCAGAAGGCTGAGGCGGAAGGATCGCTGGAGTCCAGCAGGTCGAGGCTGCAGTGGCCGGGAGCGGCCACTGCACTCCAGTCTGGGTGACAGAGTGAGACTCCAACTCAAAAAAAAAATATATATATATATCTTAAAAGTTTAACATTTAATAAACTGGCCTTTAGAATTGTAATGGGATTATTCCCATCCAATCTATAGGAACACTGAAAAATTCACAGTTCATATTACAAATATAAAAGAGATACTAAGGCACATCAAAAAATATACATGGACATCTTTCATTTTACTGTGCTTTGCAGGTACTGCATTTTTCACAAATTGAAGGTTGTAACAACGCTGTGTAGAAAAAGTCTTTTGGCACCATTTTTACAAAAACCTGTGCTCGCATTTTGGTAATTCTCACAATATTTCAATCTTTTAAAGTATTATATCTGTTAGGGTGATCTGTGATCAGTGGTCTTTGATGTTACTATTATAATTGGTGGTGCCATGAACCACACCCATATTGGATGGCAAACAATAAATTTTATGTGTATTTTACCTATTCTACAAACTGGCTGTTCTTCCTTCTCACTCCTTGTCCAGGTTTCTTACTCATTGAGACACAACATTGAACCTTGGCCAATTATTAACCTTATAATGGTTTTTAAGTGTTCAAGTAAAAGGAATGTCTCTCACTTTAAATCAAAGGTTAGAAATGATTAAGCTTAGTGAAGAAGGCATATTGAAAGCTAAGATAGTCCAAAGCCAGGCCTCTATGCCAAATAGTTAGCCAAGTTGTAAGTACAAAGGAAAAGTTCTTGAAGGAAATTAAAACTGCTAATTAAAATCAAACCAGTTACCACATTCCCTTAGACCAAAGCCTAATCCAGAGCAGGACCCAAACTCTTCAATTTTTTAAAAACTGAGAGAGGTGAGAAGCTGAAGACAAGTTTGAAGTTAGCAGAGGTGAGTTCATGAGGTTTATGGAAAGACGCCATCCCTAGCACGTAAGAGTGCAAGGTGACACAGCGAGTGCAGATGGAGAAGCTGCAACAATTCTCCCGAAGATCTAGCTAAGATAGTGCCCCTGTAACTTTCTGGATAACACTCCTTAGAGCTAATGGAGGATGCATTCTTCACTTTATCTCCTATGCATTTCCAGCAGGCAGCTTTGGGAGATTCTTGATATTCCTGCAGAAGGTGCCTAATCTATAGGACAATAAATACACATTAGCTTCCCCTTCTGAGTTGTCACAAGTTCTGAGATTTACATAACTTTTGTAATGCGTGAAGTCTTAGGCCTTGTAAACTTGCTTTACTCTGGGCAAATGTGATTGCCAATCTGCTAGGCCTTAGGGCATCAGGAAGTCTGGGCAGAAAACTCTGAGGAAGGGGGTTAGGGGGAGACATTGTCCTGAGTATATAATGGTTAATGCAGGTTGTGCTTTGGAAGTCTGTGTTTTTGAAAAGACAAAGCTGGTAAAGTTAGTCTTTACATAAATTGTGTATTTTTCCAGAATATAGCTTTTATTTCTCATCATTGTATCAAGGTTTAGGAGCAAGATAAAAATGGATTTCTTGTTCTCAGTGTGTCCTTTCAAACATTATTATGAGAGTGTTTTGAGTTACTCAAAGCTTTAGCAGGAAAACCACTTGGAAAAGATTCACCCTAGTGTCCTTTCCCACTATGATAAGGCTCTTGCTCATTCTTTTCATCAAAGAAGGCAATTTTGGGAGGGTTTTGAAGAAAAATCATTAGACATCCACCTTGTATTTCTAATTCGTCTCCTTCTAACTTCTTTTTGTTCCCTGATCTTAAAAAATTATTTAAAGAGCACTCATTTTTCTTCAGTTAATAATATCAGAAAGCCTGCATTGACATGGTTAGAGTCCCAGGAACCTCAGCTTGTTAGGGATGGATTAATAACTAAGGGTGATTAATCCATCACTTACAAACATGTTTTGAACTTGATGGAGCTTATGCTCAGAAATAAAATTCATAACTTCCATTTTCCTATTTTAATTTCATGTGTTCACAAAATTTTTGAAGTCCTCTGTAAGGCAATATCAAACTTAAGTCAAGCGATGTGCATGTTTATTGTGGCATTCGATTTGGTAACTTGCACACCTGAGATAACTCTCCCTGGCTGGAGTCCAATATCTGACACAGGGCTTTTAATAAGACTCTTAGCCTTCTGTCCAAACTGAAGGATACTATAAGTAATAGTCCAAGAAAACATGTTTTGAAATGTGTGGAATTTAATGATTTATTGTTTCCTCACAGACTCAATTTTGTTCAGGTTTAGGGTAAAAATCTAGTAAGTTAATAGGTACAATATCATTATTGGATTTAGATACAGTATGTCTGGGGTGATTAGTGGCCCTTTGTATTGGCAAGAGAGTTGACTCTGTGCAAAGATGTGCTTCTTGGGTTGCAAGGAGTTGCAGTGATGCTGTTTGGTTTCCACTGGAGTACAAGGGTTGCAATTTAATACTAGTCAAACTGCATTAGGGCTCTTTCCTCTTTTACTAAAAAAAATCCAAAGTCTTTAGCTTTTATTAAGTTAATTGGTTATAAATGCTAGATAACATGGAATTAAACATGAAGGCAGGAAAGACACTGTCAAATTCACCACACATCCCTCTTTCACCTTCAGGACCATGATAGTTACTTTAAGGGAACAATGGTTTAAATATCTGTACACTTTCTGCACATTGAATTCTTTTCATTCCTTTTTTATATCTAATTTAGCAGTTTTCAAACTTCACTGTGCATAAGAATTACCCTACAGAATTTTACACATAAAATAAATACACTACATTTCCATTGTTAAAATGGTAAATATTCTGACTTTATAATCCAACTGTATATCAGAATGCCCCATGGTAGTTTGATTCTGGGAATGGTTCTTCTCAGGAAAAGTATGCTAGAGTCTGCAAACGAGGGTAGCCTGCTTTACACAGGTCTTTCTCACAAAATTGCCAGCTTTCAGAGGGGAAGAGAGTGCAGGACTGCATGTCTTAATCCAGCCAAATATGCAGATGTTTCCATCACTCATCTGCCAGCAAACTCAACCACATCATTCCATCTCCCTTCCAAAATCCCTATTCCTTGTTCAGTGTGTGCATGAAAGGAATTACAAACACCTGCTTAGCAAATTGATTACGGATCAAGTAGACTCAACGAGGACCAAATGGAGACAGTACAAGTGCAACCATATATATTTATAAAAGTTTTAGGTATAGCATCATTAAATATGCAGACTTTGGTCTCTTGATGCACCCTTCACTTTAACTTGGAGACTGCTGGTCTGGAGATTGGATGATAAGAGCACAGGTACAAAGTCAGAGAGAGGATTTGCAGTCCTCTTAGAATGACTGAGGACCTGGGCTATGGCAAAAACAGAGAGGATGGAGAGAAAGAAGGTTGCAAAGGTAGGGCAGACCAATTTTGGGAACTGGTTTGATAGAAGGTAAAGAGGCAGTGAGGTAGAATGGGTGATCCCCAGGTTTTGGGCTTAGGTGATTCTGGTGATAATTTCTTCATGATCCTAGATTGAGAGTATATTGCCTAATGATAGACTGAACCATCCTAATTGTAAAGCAAACCTCTCACTTATTAACTCTTTGGATCTCAAGTTCCTGAGACAATTAACGTATTTTGGCCAGAAGAGCTTCCTAGAGGGATTATTAATATACAGAAAAAAATGAAAGGCATTTTCTGATCTGGAGGAAAGAAAACAATTTTCAGGTATGATGTGTTAGTTTTGAGGCTCTATCAAGTTTCAGCCTTTGGAAGCAGAGAAGAGGTGAACATTCTGGTATACAGGGAAATGCCTTTCATATGGGGAATTTGTAACTTGGACATGGTAATTAAATCCACGGAAGTGGAACAGGTTTACTTTACCAAAACTATGAGAGCCAATACTGCAAAGAAAAAAATTCATAAATTAGGAAGCAGTGAGTGAATGCTCTTTTAATAACACCATTGACTTCTTCAAATTTAATGGTATTGTTTCCATAAGAAGCAGGCATCAAAATGACCCCAGAGCAAAGAACATGTATAATCAACCCCTGAAGCTCTTGTAGCATGCCCTTAAATGATAATCACCCACTTCTACCACATTAGGTAGAGATACCAAAAATATTCAGAAATACATGTCTGTTCATAATTAGCACAGAGTGTATTTTATTTGAAATTAGAATTGCAATTAATTCTTGGCTATATACCCACAGATTACCCACATTGTGGCTTACTGTGTTATAATAAATACTTCTATTCTTTTACATTAACTGACTTGTTGACACACAATACTCTATTTAGACCTAATCTGCTGCCTAACTGAACTAACCAGTTTTCTTAGGTGCCCCCCCAAAAGCTCTCTGTATACAAAGTATAATATTGTCTTACAAATACTTTTTGAGTTGGTGTCTCACTCCATAGCCCAGGCTAGAGTATAGTAGCATGCTCATAGCCACCCAGCGTTGATGTGCCAGGTTCTGGCAATCCTTCTGCCTCAGTCTTCCAAGTAGCCAAAGCTACAGGTGTGAACTACCACACCAGGCTCATTTTTTTATTTATTGTAGCGATGAGATCTTGCCAAGTTGTCCAGGCTGTTCTCACACCAGTGGGCTCAGACAATCCCCTCACCTCGGCCTCCCAAAGTGCTGGGATTACAGGCTTGAGCCACTGCACTTGGTCTAGAGAAGTTTGAACTGAAAAAGTTAGAAGGCTCACATAAGTCAGCAAAGTATTATTAGCAAATTTTATTATAAAAGTTACAGCAGACATAGGACCTTACTGATAAATTGACAAGACATTAAAGGACCTTGTGCAGTGGGTGCAGGTGGTTATCAAAGACAAGGAAAATGACCACTCCTTAAACTGTGAGGATACCAGTTCTTTCTGTTCACAAATGAGATAAGGATTTTATATTCCAACACACACCTTAATTACAACTGTCTTTTTAAGTTTATT
>NW_007199399.1:3107-4391 GCF_000164805.1 Carlito syrichta | reverse complement strand
TAATCCATTACTTACAAACATGTTTTGAACTTGATGGAGTTTATGCTCAGAAATAAAATTCATAACTTCCATTTTCCTATTTTAATTTCATGTGTTCACAAAATTTTTGAAGTCCTCTGTAAGGCAATATCAAACTTAAGTCAAGCGATGTGCATGTTTATTGTGGCATTCGATTTGGTAACTTGCACACCTGAGATAACTCTCCCTGGCTGGAGTCCAATATCTGACACAGGGCTTTTAATAAGACTCTTAGCCTTCTGTCCAAACTGAAGGATACTATAAGTAATAGTCCAAGAAAACATGTTTTGAAATGTGTGGAATTTAATGATTTATTGTTTTCTCACAGACTCAATTTTGTTCAGGTTTAGGGTAAAAATCTAGTAAGTTAATAGGTACAATATCATTATTGGATTTAGATACAGTATGTCTGGGGTGATTAGTGGCCCTTTGTATTGGCAAGAGAGTTGACTCTGTGCAAAGATGTGCTTCTTGGGTTGCAAGGAGTTGCAGTGATGCTGTTTGGTTTCCACTGGAGTACAAGGGTTGCAATTTAATACTAGTCAAACTGCATTAGGGCTCTTTCCTCTTTTACTAAAAAAAATCCAAAGTCTTTAGCTTTTATTAAGTTAATTGGTTATAAATGCTAGATAACATGGAATTAAACATGAAGGCAGGAAAGACACTGTCAAATTCACCACACATCCCTCTTTCACCTTCAGGACCATGATAGTTACTTTAAGGAACAATGGTTTAAATATCTGTACACTTTCTGCACATTGAATTCTTTTCATTCCTTTTTTATATCTAATTTAGCAGTTTTCAAACTTCACTGTGCATAAGAATTACCCTACAGAATTTTACACATAAAATAAATACACTACATTTCCATTGTTAAAATGGTAAATATTCTGACTTTATAATCCAACTGTATATCAGAATGCCCCATGGTAGTTTGATTCTGGGAATGGTTCTTCTCAGGAAAAGTATGCTAGAGTCTGCAAACGAGGGTAGCCTGCTTTACACAGGTCTTTCTCACAAAATTGCCAGCTTTCAGAGGGGAAGAGAGAGAGTGCAGGACTGCATGTCTTAATCCAGCCAAATATGCAGATGTTTCCATCACTCATCTGCCAGCAAACTCAACCACATCATTCCATCTCCCTTCCAAAATCCCTATTCCTTGTTCAGTGTGTGCATGAAAGGAATTACAAACACCTGCTTAGCAAATTGATTACGGATCAAGTAGACTCAACGAGGACCAAATGGAGACAGTACAAGTGCAACCAT
>NW_007199399.1:0-2245 GCF_000164805.1 Carlito syrichta | reverse complement strand
GCCCTTAAATGATAATCACCCACTTCTACCACATTAGGTAGAGATACCAAAAATATTCAGAAATACATGTCTGTTCATAATTAGCACAGAGTGTATTTTATTTGAATTAGAATTGCAAATAATTCTTGGCTATATACCCACAGATTAACCCCACATTGTGGCTTACTGTGTTATAATAAAATACTTCCATTCTTTTACATTAACTGACTTGTTGACACACAATACTCTATTTAGACCTAATCTGCTGCCTAACTGAACTAACCAGTTTTCTTAGGTGCCCCCCCAAAAGCTCTCTGTATACAAAGTATAATATTGTCTTACAAATACTTTTTGAGTTGGTGTCTCACTCCATAGCCCAGGCTAGAGTATAGTAGCATGCTCATAGCCACCCAGCGTTGATGTGCCAGGTTCTGGCAATCCTTCTGCCTCAGTCTTCCAAGTAGCCAAAGCTACAGGTGTGAACTACCACACCAGGCTCATTTTTTTATTTATTGTAGCGATGAGATCTTGCCAAGTTGTCCAGGCTGTTCTCACACCAGTGGGCTCAGACAATCCCCTCACCTCGGCCTCCCAAAGTGCTGGGATTACAGGCTTGAGCCACTGCACTTGGTCTAGAGAAGTTTGAACTGAAAAAGTTAGAAGGCTCACATAAGTCAGCAAAGTATTATTAGCAAATTTTATTATAAAAGTTACAGCAGACATAGGACCTTACTGATAAATTGACAAGACATTAAAGGACCTTGTGCAGTGGGTGCAGGTGGTTATCAAAGACAAGGAAAATGACCACTCCTTAAACTGTGAGGATACCAGTTCTTTCTGTTCACAAATGAGATAAGGATTTTATATTCCAACACACACCTTAATTACAACTGTCTTTTTAAGTTTATTAATTCTATAATTAGGAGTTATCAATGGCTGAAGGTTGTTAGTGAGCCAAGCCTGGCATGTACTAAGATCTTTGCATTGACAAATTCATCTATAGTTTTCACCTTCTCATCTTATGTTTAACACGGAGAGAGTTTCAGCTTATGTCTGATGACAGAAGCTGGCTTAGACTTGTAAATTCCATCTCTGGGGTCCAATTAAGAAAGGGCCTGTGCTAGGTGGAGTCTGAAACAGATCTACATATACATTATTTCTGTTCAAGTTTGCCCTGGATGGCTTCTTGTGCAGTCAGATAAATGACTTCATGGCTAGACAACTGACCTTTGAAGCTTTTTTTCTGTCACTTTAAGCACATGGAAGAAATCTTCCCTTTACTTTCTTATCACCTCTTATTCAAAAAGTATGCTTTTCCTATGAGAACATGGCTACTTTCTTAAAACCTCATCTCATTCCATAGTATGTGGCACAACACTTATGATGTTCTGAATTAGAAAAAGGAACCCTAAAAGACCTGTAAATAACCAGGGGGAAATGGTAAGGCAGGCAGGCACGCACACACACACACAAAAACTGTCAAAAATGATAGATCTGTAATTTGGAATGTCAGGGAAGAAACAGACTGGGAGAAGCAAAATCGTTATGGTTTAGCCTCCTTAGTAAAATCAATATGTCTTTTAGATGAAAAAAATCTATATAACCAGCCAGTTTCTTTGACAGGAAAAGGTAGAAAGTGAAAGTAGTTAAGAAAGCATACCAAACAGTTTTACAATGAGTCTAAGTACCAGTTATACCTACTCACATGCATCTTTGCTTAATATTTTTGAGGGTTTCAGATATTCTTTACACTCAATATTTATTAAATGTGGTTTAAAATCTTTTTATTGTGAAACAGATAAAACCACACAAAGGATATGTGTGGCTTAATGAATTAGGTAGACTTACAAACTTGCAACTGCAGCTCATGTTGAGATAGAAGTTTGTTACCCATCCCAGAAGACATGTCCAAGGACCTCATCCTGATGACATCCCCTCCTCTACCTCCAATGTATCCCCTGTTGTGACTTTATTGTAATCCCTCTTTGCTTATTTTTAAAATGAATATATCACCTAAATTGTGCTTCTATAAGCACTATAATTTAACTTTGCTGATTTTTAAACTCTATTTTCTTTTTTTTGAGTTGGAGTCTCTGTCACCCAGACTGGAGTGCTGGGCCTTGACCTGCTGGGCTCCGGAGATCCTTCCACCTCAGCCTTCCGTGTAGCCAGAACTACAGGCATGCGCTACCATGCCCGGCTAATTTTTGATTTATTGTAGAGATGAGGTCTCACCAATTTGCCCAGGCGGGTCTCAAACCCACGG
>NW_007199398.1:0-1472 GCF_000164805.1 Carlito syrichta | reverse complement strand
CAAGAAAGTTAGTGGTGTGATCAGGTCTAAGACCAAAAGTCTGAGCACAGGAGACTCCAGGGTGTGACTCCCAGTCCAAGGGCAGAAGAAGACTACGTACCAGGCATAGGGCATGCAAGAAGGGAGGGAGCAAAGGGGAGAGGTTTTTTCTCTGTGTTTTGTTCTATCTAGGCCCTCAGGGGATTGGGTGACACCCACCCATGTTGGGAAGAGCAATCTGGTCCACTGAGTCCAATAAGTCAGATAGTGATCACATGTGAAAACCCCTTCCACTCTCACAGACACATTCAGAAATGACATTTAATCTGGACTTCCTGTAGCACAGTCAAGTTGACACATACAATGAGCCATTGCACTGCCTAACACGTGTGACCTGTGAAAGTTTCCAAATGCATGATGAATGTGTGTTCAAGTTTTCTGGAATGATGGGTCCTTTTTTTTTACTTCTCTCGTCCTAAATCAGTCTGTTTTGTTCTGGACATGTTTTTTCCTATAGCCCAGGGAGAAAACTTTCATTTCCCCTTTACATGACTGCCTACAATCATTTACTATGATCCACCAATTCTATCTCAAAGGTCTTTGAGATCCAGTCTGATATCTCCATCCAAGTCCTTAAGGTTACCAATCTGAATGATTACCAGCATCTCTGCGTAATCATCATTTTCCTCATACTTTTATTCTCTGGTGCGCTAGCCACATTCATTTTATTACCTTGCTTAAGTATCTTTGGTGTCTTCACTGTAGAGAGAAGAGCTCTATCTTCTTACACATCACATGTCAACATTTATGACTGAAATGCATCAACTGTGGCTTGAAGGACTTGAGCACCTGTGGATTGTTCTCTTCATCTCACAGAAAGTCTCTTTGAATGCGCTCTAGTATTTTCTTCAGAAGAGAAGCATGTTCCCAGTGAAATGTGGGTCCTGGCATCCACCTGACTCTGTCATGTATTACTATTGACTGCTTCTACTTTCCAACCCACAGTTCTCAGGCCAGAATTTTTTTCTCTTTCTAAGCCCACCTTTTATTTCTTGGTCTTCAAAATTCAGGCAGAAAGCTCGTATACTATCCTAGCATCCTAAAACTTCAGAATCTCTTGAAAAACATGTCAAAATTCCTGAAACTTGTCCAGAAATATTCTGATTCACGAGGCATGGGAATAAGTCCAACATTTGAATTTTAAATAAGCACGTGAGGTGATTGGAATTTAGGGAACTGAAAGAATTAATTTCATAAACTAGAGCCCCAGAAACACAGTTTGGTCCTTTGGCTCCAGGGGACCTTACTATCTTCTACTACAGGTGCCTACATCTGGCCTTTGTGCCTGACCCTGACACCTGCTGTCACTGATGCAACCCCTTCTGAAGTTTCTTTTGTGTCTCCTGTCACTCCTTCTTCACCTATCTTTCTCTTAATTTCTTCTTTTGCCCCCCTGCTAACCTCCATACTTTTATGAGTTATTTTTCTGCCCC
>NW_007199397.1:0-933 GCF_000164805.1 Carlito syrichta | reverse complement strand
GGGGGAGGCCCATCTGGGTCTGGCTTCTTTGACGTAGCATTGTGTTTTCTTGGTTTTTTGTTGAGTCGGAATCTCCCTCTGTGTCAGGCTGGAGGGCAAGAGCATGCTCATGGCCACCACAGCCTCAACTGATGGGCTCTGGTGATTCTTCCACCTCAGCCTTCCAAGTAGTGGGAACCACAGACGTGTGCCACCATGCCTGGTTAATTTTTTTGATTTATCGTAGAGACTGGGTCTCGCCAAGTTGCCCAGGCTGGTCTCGAACCTGCGGGCTCAGCCAATTCATTCACCTCAGCCTCCCAAGGTGTGGGATTACAGGCTGAGCCACCGAGTCTGGTTTCCTTTTTTTTTGAGCAAGGAAAAAATGGTATTGTGTCCACGTGTTCATTGCTAGTATATAGGAATATGTTTGATTTCAATATGCTGATCTGGTGTCTTGTACCTTGCACAAATCACTTATTATTTCTAGAGTCTTCTTGTGATTTCCTATAAACGTGTTGTGTGCAATTAGGGCCACTTTTACTTCTTCTTTTCCTGTCTGTATGCTTTTAATTTCTTTCTTTTTCCCCCCTGTTGAACTTGCTAGAGCGTCAAGCTCCATGTTGAGTGAGAGCTGTGAGTACAGACATTTTGCCTTGTTCCTGATCATAGGGGGAAAGCATTTATTCTTTCATTATTTGTCAAATGTCAGCTGATGGTTTTTTATTCATGGCCCTTGTCACCATGAGGAAATTACCATTTTCTTATTTTTGGGAGCGTGTTGGTCATAGATAGATGATGATTTTGTTAAATGCTTTTTGTTCTGCATAGATTCATACAATTGTGTGATTTTTCTTCTGTGGCTTGTGGACGTAGATTACATTGATTGATTTTTTAAAAAATTGAATCAGCCTATATCTCTGGAATAAACCTTACTTGGTCATGGTGTATAAT
>NW_007199396.1:0-789 GCF_000164805.1 Carlito syrichta | reverse complement strand
TGCGGGCTCAGCCAATTCATTCACCTCAGCCTCCCAAGGTGTGGGATTACAGGCTGAGCCACCGAGTCTGGTTTCCTTTTTTTTTGAGCAAGGAAAAAAATGGTATTGTGTCCACGTGTTCATTGCCAGTATATAGGAATATGTTTGATTTCAATATGCTGATCTGGTGTCTTGTACCTTGCACAAATCACTTATTATTTCTAGAGTCTTCTTGTGATTTCCTATAAACGTGTTGTGTGCAATTAGGGCCACTTTTACTTCTTCTTTTCCTGTCTGTATGCTTTTAATTTCTTTCTTTTTCCCCCCTGTTGAACTTGCTAGAGCGTCAAGCTCCATGTTGAGTGAGAGCTGTGAGTACAGACATTTTGCCTTGTTCCTGATCATAGGGGGAAAGCATTTATTCTTTCATTATTTGTCAAATGTCAGCTGATGGTTTTTTATTCATGGCCCTTGTCACCATGAGGAAATTACCATTTTCTTATTTTTGGGAGCGTGTTGGTCATAGATAGATGATGATTTTGTTAAATGCTTTTTGTTCTGCATAGATTCATACAATTGTGTGATTTTTCTTCTGTGGCTTGTGGACGTAGATTACATTGATTGATTTTTTAAAAAATTGAATCAGCCTATATCTCTGGAATAAACCTTACTTGGTCATGGTGTATAATTCTTTCCAGATTTTGCTGATTTTTTTTTTTTTGAGTGGGAGTCTCACTCTGTCACCAAGACTGGAGTGCAGTGGCCACTCTCGGCCACCGCAGCCTCGACCTGTTGGACTCAGGCGATCCT
>NW_007199395.1:0-827 GCF_000164805.1 Carlito syrichta | reverse complement strand
TTCTTTCTTTTTTCCCCCCTGTTGAACTTGCTAGAGCGTCAAGCTCCATGTTGAGTGAGAGCTGTGAGTACAGACATTTTGCCTTGTTCCTGATCATAGGGGGAAAGCATTTATTCTTTCATTATTTGTCAAATGTCAGCTGATGGTTTTTTATTCATGGCCCTTGTCACCATGAGGAAATTACCATTTTCTTATTTTTGGGAGCGTGTTGGTCATAGATAGATGATGATTTTGTTAAATGCTTTTTGTTCTGCATAGATTCATACAATTGTGTGATTTTTCTTCTGTGGCTTGTGGACGTAGATTACATTGATTGATTTTTTAAAAAATTGAATCAGCCTATATCTCTGGAATAAACCTTACTTGGTCATGGTGTATAATTCTTTCCAGATTTTGCTGATTTTTTTTTTGAGTGGGAGTCTCACTCTGTCACCAAGACTGGAGTGCAGTGGCCACTCTCGGCCACCGCAGCCTCGACCTGTTGGACTCAGGCGATCCTTCCGCCTCAGCCTTCCGAGTAGCTGGAATTACAGGCATGCGCTGCCATGCCCGGCTAATTTTTTGATTTTATTGTAGAGATGAGGTCTCACTGCCCAGGCGGGTCTCGAACCCACAGGCTCAGGCAGTCCACTCACCTCAGCCTCCCAAAGGCACGGGATTACAGGCTGAACCACCGAGCCTGGGGATTTTGCTGAATTATATTTGATACGATTTTGTTAAAGATGTCGGTGATCATATTCGTGAAGGACATTGACCTGTAGTCTTCTTTTTTGTACTCGCTTTGTGTAGTTTTGGTATCAGTATAACACCTACTCCCTAAAATGACG
>NW_007199394.1:0-794 GCF_000164805.1 Carlito syrichta | reverse complement strand
AAAAAATTGAATCAGCCTATATCTCTGGAATAAACCTTACTTGGTCATGGGAGTATAATTCTTTTCCAGATTTTGCTGATTTTTTTTTTGAGTGGGAGTCTCACTCTGTCACCAAGACTGGAGTGCAGTGGCCACTATCGGCCACCGCAGCCTCGACCTGTTGGACTCAGGCGATCCTTCCGCCTCAGCCTTCCGAGTAGCTGGAATTACAGGCATGCGCTGCCATGCCCGGCTAATTTTTTGATTTTATTGTAGAGATGAGGTCTCACTGCCCAGGCGGGTCTCGAACCCACAGGCTCAGGCAGTCCACTCACCTCAGCCTCCCAAAGGCACGGGATTACAGGCTGAACCACCGAGCCTGGGGATTTTGCTGAATTATATTTGATACGATTTTGTTAAAGATGTCGGTGATCATATTCGTGAAGGACATTGACCTGTAGTCTTCTTTTTTGTACTCGCTTTGTGTAGTTTTGGTATCAGTATAACACCTACTCCCTAAAATGACTTGGGAATTTTTCTCTTCTATTTTCTGGAAGATGCTGTGTAGAATTGGTATCAATTTGTCCTTTTTGTTTTTGAGTTGGAGTCTCACTCCATCGCCCAGACTTGACTGCTGGGCTCCGGCAATCCTTCCACCTCAGCCTTCTAAGTAGCTGGAACTACAGGTACACACTAATTAATTCATCTTTAAAATGTTTTCCAGAGCCGGGCTTGGTGGCTCAACCTGTAATCCCGCGCCTTTGGGAGACTGAGGTAAGTGAATTGCCTGAACCCACGGGTTCAAGACCCGCCTG
>NW_007199393.1:0-808 GCF_000164805.1 Carlito syrichta | reverse complement strand
CCATACAGCCATGAGTCTGCTGTATATAAATGGCAGCTTCCACATCAAGACTCAGTAGCAAGAGAAGGGAATGGCAGGGACACAGTTAGTGGGCCTCCCTGTGTCTGCACCGTGGCTCGCATCCGGGGGCGATCCACCCCTTGTTAGCACCACGTTGGTCTTCTCAGCAAGGCAGCTGCCCTCCCGGATGACTGGCACCAGGCTGCCCTCCAGCTGTGCTCAATGGTGCCTCATTGGTGCTGTGTTCCAGACTTATCCATACACTTGTGGCAGGCAGCACGACTCCTGTTCCATTGGGTGTGGAGAGAGGTTTCCAAACAACGCACACTGTGTGCCTGCTTTTGCCTGCTTTGACTTTCAACCCCACTCCTTGATATCCCTGAGGTTTAAATGGTTTTTTTTTTTAAGTGAGCAAACCATCTACCAGGGTGAAGGTGCTGTACCGCAGTCATTCTGCTGTATATAAACACAGCTTCCATGTCAGGACCCACAGTGGCAAGAGAACTCAGCCTTTCAATATTCTGAACGTCCTTGAAAAGGCAGTAGGGATACCTTTCCTCGCTAATATTATTATCCCATAAGTTCCCTTTTGAGTTTTTTATTATCATACCTGACAAAACAGTGGCTACTATTTTTCCACTATTTCATTTGGGGAATGCTCACCCCTGAAATGACTCCATTAGGGAGGATATTGAAGCATCAGAGGACTCATTGATTGGCGTGCTGAAGAATTCCCTGGGTGCCAAACCAAGTTAATGTCTCCATCTGTAACTCCCCGCTGTGTATTTCTTTGTCAGTGTCAAGCATC
>NW_007199392.1:0-778 GCF_000164805.1 Carlito syrichta | reverse complement strand
CATCACGCTGTTTTTTTTATCACATAGAGATCACTCGTTCACTTATCAGACGCTTCATGAAAGCTTACTTATGCCACCTGACGTGGTGGGGGCTTTAGATCTATAGCAGTACTTTGCTTATTTATCGCATGATACAGATTATCCAAGACATGCAGCCATCCTTAAGACACCCACTTTAATTTTCTCATCATATCTGTGGACCAGGAATTTGGAAAGAACACTGCAGAATGGCTTGTTTCTGCTCCATGATGTCAGGGGTCTTGGAGCAGAAACAAGACCCAATGGCTCAGTCAAGAATTCTCTAGAGCTGTGTGACCCAATACCCCAGCCACTGGCTTAGGCCCTATGTAAATTGACCTTAAGTAAAATGATATAAAATTGCCATTTGTGCTTCTCGGTCACACCAGCCACGTTTAAGTGCTGAGTGGGAACATGTGAGTATTTGGGTATGCTGCTGGACTACAGATCTAGGAGCATCCTCACTCCCAGGTGCTTGGTTGGGACCTCAGCCGGGGCCACCTTCAGGTGGTCTTTCCATGTGGCTTGTGCTTCCTCAAAACATGAGGGCCTTAGACTTCTCACACATGGCTCGGGATTTCAAATCTGAATTTCCCAAAAGAACCCGGTGGAGCCATCCATCTGTATGACCCAGCTATGGAAGCGACAGAGCGTCGTTTCAGTTATATTCAGCTGGTGAATAAGTCACTAGGTGAGTCCAGCACCAAGGAGAGGAGACGCAGAGTCCGTATTTCAATGAAGGTCATGTCAAAGGATTGCG
>NW_007199391.1:0-796 GCF_000164805.1 Carlito syrichta | reverse complement strand
TTCCAAAGAAAAAACCTTGTGACTTAAAAGCCATTTTCCTCTTCTTCACATATTCCCAAATCAAATAATCTCAAGTCATCTACCACAGGAATTGTATGACTGTTTTTTTTTTTGAGTTGGAGTCTCACTCGGTCACCCAGCCTGCAGTGCAGTGGCCGCTCCCGGCCACCGCAGCCTCTACCTGCTGGGCTCCGGCGATCCTTCTGCCTCAGCCTTCCAAGTAGCCGGAATCACAGGCATGTGCTACCACGCCTGGCTGATTTTTTTATTTATTGTAGAGATGAGGTCTCGCTGCCCAGGCGGGTCTCGAAACTGTGGGCTCAGGCAATTCACTCACCTCAGCCTCCCAGAGGCGCAGGATTACAGGCTGAGCCACTGAGCCTGGCTTGTTTTGGTTTTTAAAATAAATTCTGGAACAAAAGTGTGGTGTAGAATAAATATAGATAAGTATAATTTTTAAGCCACAGCTGTATGACAAGGTCATTTTCAGCAAATCAAAGATGTACTAAATTGCTGCTTTTTAAAGTCAGTTTGTTGTTGCAGGTAATGACCATCTCAACAAGGAAACTAAAGAGCAGTTTGAGATCCTGAGGACAGTCATGGAACTCTTTCTTAGAGAAACGCACCTGCATTCAACATTATGTGTTCAATTTCAAGACAGCTCTAGGACCCAGCTGAAGTCCATCCATATTCCACAAGTTAAAAGCTCTGAATACGAAAACATGACTGCTCTTCAGTTTGGAGTAGCTGAACTGTGAAGTAAATTAACTGCAAATATGACAATAAAGAGTACCAA
>NW_007199390.1:0-832 GCF_000164805.1 Carlito syrichta | reverse complement strand
TTAGACTATAATTTGAACTAGGCACTCAAGTAAATTTATATAAAATTTGAAGAGAAATCCAAAAATGTTTGGAGACTTGCATCCAGAAATGACTTTATTATGCCTAGATTGTTTATAGATTTTTTTCTGTATATATTGTTTTCATAAGCTTTTCTTATGCCATTTTGGCACACATATTATTTTATTTTTGTTCTTTAACCCCTTTTTAAAAAAATTCTTAGATAACTATTTACTTTATTATAGGACAGAAATTTACCATATAAGACTTCCTCTTAGATAAAAATATCCTTTTTCTTATATTTCTTCTTTGTTTTCTTACTAAAACCTTATTTGTATACTAACAACACTCTTTATATTTTTTCTTTGCTTTTTGCTTTCCCTTTTTATTTATTTATAGATAACCTTTTACAGTTATAATTTGAATTCACCTTTTAGTAACTGTTAGGTGAAACATTTAACTTTGGTAACATCTTTAATTCCACTAGAGAGCAGGTTTTAGGAGTAAGAAGTTCAGTATGAGCACAAGGGCTAAAACCTTAGCCTTGGTATTAATTAAGAAATGAATTTGGATCCCAGTCACATTTATATAGACCTAAGGATTTTCTGGGTTGATGGCAAACAAAACACTGCATTGGGCCGTGACCCTCCCCCTTCAATCAACAGCCACCATCACGAAGCTAGGTGTACCCCCCTCTTCAGGAGAGGCCGCACCATCTCTTTCAGTGACTTTTTAATCCGGTTGTTGGACAAAGTCCTGGGGTTTAAGAGCAATTGTGCTTTAAGTGCCCAGGTTGGCCACATTCATAGTGGTTGACACCATCCCCCTTAGCAG
>NW_007199389.1:0-1293 GCF_000164805.1 Carlito syrichta | reverse complement strand
GAGACTTGCATCCATAAATGACTTATATGCTAGATGTTATAGATTTTTTCTGTATATATGTTCATAAGCTTTCTATGCCATTTGGCACACATATTATTTATTTTTGTTCTTAACCCCTTTTAAAAAAATTCTTAGATAACTATTTACTTTATTATAGGACAGAAATTTACCATATAAGACTTCCTCTTAGATAAAAATATCCTTTTTCTTATATTCTTCTTTGTTTTCTTACTAAAACCTTATTTGTATACTAACAACACTCTTTATATTTTTTCTTTGCTTTTGCTTTCCCTTTTTATTTATTTATAGATAACCTTTTACAGTTATAATTTGAATTCACCTTTTAGTAACTGTTAGGTGAAACATTTAACTTTGGTAACACCTTTAATTCCACTAGAGAGCAGGTTTTAGGAGTAAGAAGTTCAGTATGAGCACAAGGGCTAAAACCTTAGCCTTGGTATTAATTAAGAAATGAATTTGGATCCCAGTCACATTTATATAGACCTAAGGATTTTCTGGGTTGATGGCAAACAAAACACTGCATTGGGCCGTGACCCTCCCCCTTCAATCAACAGCCACCATCACGAAGCTAGGTGTACCCCCCTCTTCAGGAGAGGCCACACCATCTCTTTCAGTGACTTTTTAATCCGGTTGTTGGACAAAGTCCTGGGGTTTAAGAGCAATTGTGCTTTAAGTGCCCAAGTTGGCCACATTCATAGTGGTTGACACCATCCCCCTTAGCAGGTTTATTCTTATCAGGCCTCTTTTGGGTGACTGGAGCTTTGTTTTTAGTGGCAACTGCCAATAGGTCTGTTTACCTTTTCTTTGGCTGGTGTTCATTTTGAAGTTATTTTTCTTTTTTTTCTTAATGTTTCAGTTTTTAAGAACTTCAGAGGCTTTATATAATTGGGAATTTGGTATTCATAGTCCTGAGTTAAGCCTCTGGAGTTAGGCATTTAACATTCTATAGGATATATTCTTGTTTGCAAAGTAGTGAAATAAATATTTTTTTGCCTCTGCATACAGAACTTTTGACTATTTTATTTTATTATTTTTATTATTATTATTTAAATTTTAAACCATGAAACCTTAATTTGCTTTAGTTATTTAAAGTCTGTCCCATTGGGCTGTTTGAGGGTACAGATTATTACATATTTTCTTGGTCACGTTTTTTGAAAACCAAGAATTTGTTTTAAATGCTTGCAATTAATTTCTCAAAGGAGAATTTTAAAACAAACAAATAGCTAAATAAAAATCATAAACAGCAATGGTAGGAATTCCTGGAACCCTGAT
>NW_007199388.1:0-887 GCF_000164805.1 Carlito syrichta | reverse complement strand
CCGCTGAAGAATTCTGTGCAGTCATGGAAGAAAAAAATGGCATGTTTATGTGAAGTACTCACAGCTAACCTGGAAATGTCATGGTTTGTTTTTCCGTTTTCGTGCTATGCCACTTGGCCTTTTCTAACATATGCAAGGGTTAAACTCTGAAGCATATCAAGAATGCTTTCTTTCACTTGGTTATAAGTTACTAGATATTGCTTAAGTGATAAATGATATAAGTATATTCACTCCTTATTTGATTTAGGATTATACAGTTTAGTATTTAGACATAAGGATTTTTAGAAGCACAAGTTTTTAGTAAGTTCATTATGAATTCATTATAAGTTCTAACACTTATCTAGGAGTTATGTAGGTGATTTATAACGCTGTTTTCACTGACTTAGGATAAGGATTGATGTTAAGGTTTTTACTTAATTCTATAGTTAAAACTCTAAGTTAACATTTATAGACTGGGTTTCACTAAACTCATGATATAATAATCAGACACTTTTATGACAGATCAGCTAAAACAGAAAGCAACCTTGAGGGGCCTGGGAAACATTACTAAAAGCTTCTTTTGAGTTCTCTTTAGAAACAAGCACTGCAAGATAAGAGAAAAGTAATGAGGACATCTGGACAAAGGAGGCGATCACAGGACTCTGAAGAACATAAGAGCCTAAGATGGGAAAATTCCTGACTCATAAAGAAATATACACTTAAAGAAACTTTCTTGAGACTGTAATTTCGGACATCGGACTGAAAGTATCATTGTTGGCTTTATGAATAAGACTTGTTGTCTAAATGCCTATGAGAATCTTGGCTTATTTGCTACTATGCCTATGGGAATCTTGGTTTGTTTGCTACTAAGACCACTAGATGGTAACTTTAAAAGATATGTACGTGAA
>NW_007199387.1:0-834 GCF_000164805.1 Carlito syrichta | reverse complement strand
GTAATTTCGGACATCGGACTGAAAGTATCATTGTTGGCTTTATGAATAAGACTTGTTGTCTAAATGCCTATGAGAATCTTGGCTTATTTGCTACTATGCTCATGGGAATCTTGGTTTGTTTGCTACTAAGACCACTAGATGGTAACTTTTAAAAGATATGTATGTGAAAGAATTTCCTTTGTCTTGCCCCTTCATGAATGGTATAAAAGCTCTGTGTTAACTAACATTAGATTGTCATCTGTTCAAGAGGCAGGTGTCTGTGTATATGAACTTCGTCTGTCACCTATCCATCTCTCCTTCAGGATATCTCATGACCCTTGAGGGGCGGGTCCCCGCAATATTGTAGTCAAATAAATTCTATTTTATCAAACTATTTAGATATCTCTAAAGTGTTTATTGTTTACCAAATTTCAGTACTCTTATTCATTCAAAATTATCGCCTCTCCATATTTTGCTTTCATACACTAGTGTTTGCATTTTTGTATCTATGGAGCTTGGGAAGAGAAACTTGAGGATGTGGGGGTTGGAAATGTTTCTAGTAGGCTTTTATTCATTTGTTCCAAGCCTGAGGCATGAAGACGCTCAGGCAGAGTATGGTTGAAGAAAAAGCAGAGACTTGGGAGCTGGAAACCTGCAGTTAAGTCCCATTTATGGAGTCTACTTGTAGGACTTCTGACATTTCATTCACTGTCTTTGCACCCTGTTTCTTCATCTTTCAAATGTGAATATTATGTTTTATGTTTTACACTGAATTATAAGGGTGTCAAATGTGATTAGCTAAAAATGATTTGTAACCCATAAATCAGTATATGAATATCCCCTATGAATGCATGT
>NW_007199386.1:0-1247 GCF_000164805.1 Carlito syrichta | reverse complement strand
AGCAACAGGTGCTGGCAAGGCTGCAAAGAAAAGATAATGCATCTACACTGTTTGGGGGAATTAATCTGGTTCAACCTTTTTATAAAGCAATGTAGTGTTTTCTCAAAGCACTAAAAATGGAGCGACAGCAAGCTCACTTTCAGAGAAACAGAAATCATTCTACCAAAAAGACACCTGCACAAACATGTTCACTGCAGCACTACTCATAATACCAAAACCATGGAGCCAACCCACATGCTCATCAAAAGTGGTCTGGATGAAGAAAATGTGGTCCATGGACACAATGGAATACCACACAGCCATAAAGAAGAACAAAATCATGTCCTTTGCAGAAACATGAATGAAACTGGAGACCATCATTCTAGCAAGTAAGTCTAGAAACCAATCTCATGCCTCTTTAATTTTTGGTCTTCAATTCTGTCCTGTTACTGAAAGATTATTTACTAAGTGCTATAATGTTCCACATTTTCTTGCTCATAAACTGGTCCTAAACATTGGGCACACAAACACAAACAACACCAGGCACTGCTAAAGGAGAGAGGGATTGGGGGGAGAAATGGGTACCCACCACCGATTGGGTACCATGTCTACTACTAGGGGGAGGGAAGGCTTGCTTGAAGTCCAAAACATACCTGCATGCAACTTAATTACATGGTAATCCTCACATGTACCCCACATTTATCCTTACTGTGCTTGTTTCCTCTTCTCAAGGAACTCTATCAGGACAGAACAAAGCCCAGAGTTGAGGTGAAGAGCTCTCCCCCCGTCGCCCTCCTGTGACCTGGATATTCAGCACAGGATAATGACAGGGGGTTGAGGTCTTCAGGAAGGTCCAAAAGGTAGCTTTGAACAGTGCATGCTCAATGAATTATGGGGAAGACTCCAGAGGAGTGTGTCTTAGCCACGCTGGGAACTCGTATGGAAACCTCACACTCATCATACACTATGAGAAAAGTGCCAGGGGATTTAGAAGACACTCACAGCAACGAGAAAGTGTACTGCTTTTCACCAGCTCTACATGTGTTGGAAACGTCTGCCTCCATGACACACCCCTGCAGAGTTTTGTTCCCAGTTTTACATACCAAGTGCCAAGGGCACACACAGTCTTTCTTAAGGAGGGTTATGTAACAGATCAAAAGACTGCTGCTGAACACATATCAGCAGAGTGACAGCAAGGCATGGTGCTGGACTCCAGCTTTAGCCTTTGAAAGAACTATAGACCTGAATGTGAAGTTGAAACCACCTGG
>NW_007199385.1:0-1400 GCF_000164805.1 Carlito syrichta | reverse complement strand
GCTTGCTTGAAGTCCAAACATACCTGCATGCAACTTAATTACATGGTAATCCTCACATGTACCCCACATTTATCCTTACTGTGCTTGTTTCCTCTTCTCAAGGAACTCTATCAGGACAGAACAAAGCCCAGAGTTGAGGTGAAGAGCTCTCCCCCCGTCGCCCTCCTGTGACCTGGATATTCAGCACAGGATAATGACAGGGGGTTGAGGTCTTCAGGAAGGTCCAAAAGGTAGCTTTGAACAGTGCATGCTCAATGAATTATGGGGAAGACTCCAGAGGAGTGTGTCTTAGCCACGCTGGGAACTCGTATGGAAACCTCACACTCATCATACACTATGAGAAAAGTGCCAGGGGATTTAGAAGACACCCACAGCAACGAGAAAGTGTACTGCTTTTCACCAGCTCTACATGTGTTGGAAACGTCTGCCTCCATGACACACCCCTGCAGAGTTTTGTTCCCAGTTTTACATACCAAGTGCCAAGGGCACACACAGTCTTTCTTAAGGAGGGTTATGTAACAGATCAAAAGACCGCTGCTGAACACATATCAGCAGAGTGACAGCAAGGCATGGTGCTGGACTCCAGCTTTAGCCTTTGAAAGAACTATAGACCTGAATGTGAAGTTGAAACCACCTGTTCACTGACTGGTGGCCTGCTGAGTTTCCTGGGATGGAGTCTGGCAGGCAGAGGACCCTGCATACAGCAGTCACTCAATAAGGAGCTCATAGAAGAACAGCGAGTTCTGAGTGTCAGTGAGGCCAGCAGCCTCCCCGAGGACTGCCTGGGCAGGTCTTGGTGAGGATGGTCAGGGCCTGACCTGGTCACTGCCACTGCCAGAGGCCCAGGGGATGAGGGTGCCTCAGACTAAGCAAGCCTGTGGGGGTTGCTTTATCCCTACAGACCCCAAACTCCAACACAAGAGCCAGGCAGCATAGAAGGATGTCTCAACTCAGGGCCCTATAGGGTCTGAAGCATGGATGAGGAGGGACTGGTACCATGTCATGCAGCTGCTGTAGCAAATCGCCACCAACTTGGGGCTTAGCACAAGAGTTTGTCCTCTCACAGTTTTGGGGGCCAGAAGTCTGGAATCCAGCAGTGGGCAGGGCCACAATCCCTCCAAAGACTCCAGGGAGGATCCTTCCTGGCTCTGCCAGGCTCTGGTGACCTTAGGTGTCCTGGGCTTGTGGCTGCATCAATATAATATCTGTCTTCTTCTCACATGGCCTTCTCGTGTGTGTGTGTGTGTGTGTGTGTGTGTGTGTGTGTGTGTGTCTTTGTCTTCCCTTTTCTGTTTCTCATAAGGACACTTGCCATTGGATTTAGCGTCCATCTGGAGAATGTATTATTCAAGAAAGTCCATGCTGAAAGTCTCAAATGTGTTATATCTGCAAAGATCCTT
>NW_007199384.1:0-990 GCF_000164805.1 Carlito syrichta | reverse complement strand
AAATAAACACTTAAGTATTAGAGAAAATATGTGAATAAACAGCCACTGCTTAGTTTGTCTTAAAGTTTAGGGTAAGCACTTCTGTTTTTCCAGTTTTGCTCATCTTATTCAATTTTATATGTAATTAATTTCCATATTTGTTTTATTTCTCATTAGACGGTTAGTTCTGTGAGATCAGCAACCATACCTTTAGATGCAATTATGGAATTTTTTGCAGTATCTGGCATTCAAATAATTTTTCTGGATGAAATAAATTAAATATAAAGTAGTCTATGATTTTACTTTGGGAATAGTCACATGTACTGTATTAAGTAGTCCAAAATAAACCTAGACATGATTTCCTTTGGCTGGATTATCTACAGCTTCAGTAAATTTTTTCCTTTTAAAATGGTTTCGATCCTGATAAATTATACTCTATTGTGAAGTGTATACTTCATAACCTGTTAAAACAGATGAGACAATGAAATATAACAAAAGTCCATTTAGACATTTATATCATATTCTACATTAAAATAAAATATGTCTAATGTAACTGTAAATGATTTACACATTTTCTAAAATATGTAGATATGTTTTATATTTCTCTAACCCACTTTGGTGATGATCTTTATTTTTTTCACTAGAAAATTTTTTTAGTCATTCATAGACACGTAGAAACTAAGTTTCAATTTACTGGAAATTAAAAGGAAGCTCTTTCATGGAGGGCATGTGTAAAAAATACACAGAAAACCATTAGTCTTGCACAGTACAGAACACTGACAAAGGAAGATATGAGGATTTAATATTGGATCCTGCTCAATTTTAGAATGTGGGAAAAAGAGAAAATAATATAAACAATTTATGACATTTCTATTATGTTTTGGCAACACACATGGTACTCTATATACATTAGCTCACAGAATCCCAATGTGTTAGCCATGGTCATGCCCACTTTACAAAGAAAATTAAAATTTTGAAGAAAAATTACTTTCTCAAGCACAGCTACTAAGT
>NW_007199383.1:0-814 GCF_000164805.1 Carlito syrichta | reverse complement strand
GAACAATAACTTCAGATGTACAGTCACATAATTTATCTTTGTACTAAGATTGCCTCCATTCTCTACTACCATGTAATCTACATTTAAGTCAGACCTTAAACATACCTTTTTAATGTATTGTCAGTTTTTATAGATAAAAAAATTATACAGAAAATCAACTCAGTAATTATCTGCTTAAAGATGAAGAAAGTAATATATGTTCACAGTAACTTTTAGAAGCCTTGGCAAGATTCAGGTGGTATTAGGGAATGGTAGTCATTCAAATGGTATTAAGGTAATAACACAAGAGACCTAAGGGTAGCCAAATCTTTACTTCTGTTGGGGAAACAAAGATCCTACTAGCAGGAGTTCATTCCACAAAATCTAGAAAAGAAAGAAGTTTTATTATTGAATAAGCTTATCTAGAATGTAAGGCTGTCAGTGAATTGTACTACAAAGACTAGACAGAATCTCCACAAGTTTATACAGTAAAGTAAAAACAAAAGAACAATTAAAATTTCCTTTGTCTCATTGAGAGACATATTGATGCATCTTGTCTCTGGTATGCCTTGTGTGAGAAACTTCAGTTAATTTTAGAAGTATGCGATTACAGTTCCAACCACCAGAAGGCTGCTAACCTTGCACTATATAAGCAAAAGGTACACCAATTATTGTCAGAGACACTCTAAAGGAGGAACGCAGGTTACTGCTTCCGTTCCCTTGTTTTACAAATAAAATATCATTGCTTTACACTTACACTTCAACCAGTAAACTACTTACTCCAGGATTCCTAAGGGAGATATATGCTTAAAAGAGAACAAGTTAGAGCTCTTTG
>NW_007199382.1:0-1985 GCF_000164805.1 Carlito syrichta | reverse complement strand
CAATTTTCTAAGTATTACAAAGAATGACAGAAATTACACAAAGAGCATATTTTTGCCAATTATGCAAAGTAGTCTTAAATAATAAATAAGAAGTGGGTGGGAAAGTGAATGGGAACAATCATTTTAGAGAATATGTTGTATCAGTTAATAACGGTAAAGTTGTATATCCAAACTCAAAGTTTGTGTGCTTGAGAAACCCTTATATGTATGGCAGAGGGAAAAAGTAATGATATACTCTGAATTCTTAGAATTACCAAAACATTTTTAGAATAACTTAAAAGGCAACTACTAATGGCCTACATAAGTAAAGAATGCTGTAGTCATAAAGTTGAAAAACAGACAGAGAAAAAGAATTATGTCTATATACATCAACATTTACATATCCAATATTTCATGTTGATTGGGACAACAGTTTCAGGAAGATATATGCACAATATTAACATAGGTAAATTATAAAAGGGCACATGTCAGCATTCAATCTCAAGATGATTATTTCTATAGATACAAATATGTAGTGAACACATAATTTCTGAATGGAAAAGATGCATAGAAACTTCAAATGATTATTACTTTTGATGATAAAGAATGATGGTGAGACCAGAACAATGATTTAAAGCTCAAAATATATATCTTAGAATACATTTCATTTCCTTGCATAAAAGAGAGGAGTGGGGTAAGAAAGATGGAAAGACAGGGATAGGAATAGAACAAAGAATGTACTGTGTAAGCTGTTTAAGCCTACCACAAAATGCTGGGAAGGTGGCCATGCTTTGTCTCTTTCAAACTTCTGAAGAGTTCTGATGTAGAAATTGGATGAGAAGTCTTCTATCCATGGTAGACATCCACATCAATTTTTTAAATTGTCCACGTGCACAAAACACATTGAAAAACATTCATTTATATTATTTTTATGTATTGTAATTTTGTCTATATTTAAGAAATATTTTGCCTGAAAATAGAAAGATGTTAGCATTCTAAATAATGGTAGCTACAATAAAAAGAAAAAAGTAGCATACAATTGTTAAATATAATGAGATGGAGTCAGATAAGTGATAAAAACTTTCTCTGTGAATTCAATGGAGAAACACTTAAACTCTGAGATTTATTTTTTCTTAAAAAACCAAAGTAACAAACTTCCCCTTTAAGCCAATAACATCATCCACTTTTCTGCATAAGATGGGCACAGGATTTCAACTTCTTAATTAACTGCCATGTAAATGTTTAGGACTGAAATTAGTCACCAGAGGAAGCCCATATTATTCCTCAAAACAGTTGCAAAAGACTGGGGACAGAATGAAAATATACATAGAGATTGGGATAGAAGTTCAAGGAGAGTACAGATTGTTCTTTTACTGTTTCCTGAAATGCAGTTTCCTCCCAATTTCAAGCTTCAAAATTAACTAGCTTTGATGGACAAAAAGGCTTTGTGTGTGTGTGTGTGTGTGTGTGTGTGTGTGTGTGTGTGTGTGTGTGTGTGAATCAGACATTTAAAAATATTTAAAAAATATTTATTGTGAAGATGTGGGATACAATTCAGGATTAGGTATACTCATGGCTACTGTACAGGTAAATTTGGGACTGACTTTGGTCCCCACTTCACCTGTTGAGGTCAGGTTCACTTATTGATGAAGTGTGTCCCCCCTCATCTGGCATTGTCCTGCTATTGTCAAACCCTTTCTTATAGTATGATATTTTTTTAGGGTCCATTTATGAGTGAGATCATGGGGTACTCAGTTCTTTGTTTCTGTGATAGATCACTGCGTATCATAGGCTCTAAATCCATCCAAGTTGCTGTGAAGTTCATAATTTTGCCCTTCTTTATGGTTGCATAGCATTCCATAGGGTATATGTGCCACGTTTTTTAAATCTAGTCTACTTTTGATAGGCAGCACAGTGGGTTCCATGTTTTTGCTTTTGTGAATAGTGCTGCAATAAACATACGTGTGCTGGTATATTTTTTGTAGAATGATTTGAGATCCTCCCAG
>NW_007199381.1:0-836 GCF_000164805.1 Carlito syrichta | reverse complement strand
TGTCCTGCTATTGTCAAACCCTTTCTTATAGTATGATATTTTTTAGGGTCCATTTATGAGTGAGATCATGGGGTACTCAGTTCTTTGTTTCTGTGATAGATCACTGAGTATCATAGGCTCTAAATCCATCCAAGTTGCTGTGAAGTTCATAATTTTGCCCTTCTTTATGGTTGCATAGCATTCCATAGGGTATATGTGCCACGTTTTTTAAATCTAGTCTACTTTTGATAGGCAGCACAGTGGGTTCCATGTTTTTGCTTTTGTGAATAGTGCTGCAATAAACATACGTGTGCTGGTATATTTTTTGTAGAATGATTTGAGATCCTCCCAGTATATTCCCAGCAGGGGGATTACTGAGTCATATGGAAGTCAATTTTTAGAACTTTTAGAAATCACCACACTGTTTTCCACAGAGGTTGTACTAGTTTACACTCCCACCAACAGTGTAGAAGTATTTCCTCTTCCCCACATCCTCTCCAGTATCTGTTGTTTTTTGAGTTATTGATGATAGCCATCCTGACTGGAGTTAGGATCACATTGTGGTGAAAAGGCTTTTTAAAAGTACAGGCATAGAAGAAAACACAATCCTTAATTCCCTCGGTGTATATCCATTGACCTTCACATTTACTTCACATAAAAACAAATTTTGTATATGCTGATTCAATTTACACAAAAATAAGTCATGTTATTAGGCCCCTGGATGGGATAACTGTGTTGGTTTCTAAATAATGTAGGTGTCAGTAATTTGCCTAATTTGTCTCAGAATGAAATAAATCTTGTTGATATATTTAGCAAATAAAATTGTCTACCCATTTTAATCTTTTAATCAAGTAGAA
>NW_007199380.1:0-861 GCF_000164805.1 Carlito syrichta | reverse complement strand
CAAAACTTTCTTATTAAGCACTACTTCATAGAAAATAACAAATTATGTGTTTTGGTCTGATTGTTTAAAATAGGTATTTCCAAGTAGGAAAAAAACAGAATGAAAATACTTTGAAAATGTATTAATGACTGTAGACATAAAAAGTATTCCTGAAAATAAAGCTGATGTGAATTTGATACAAATTGAATATATTTGAAATGGAAAGTAAAAATACAATATACCTGGATAGAATTATGCAAATGGCATGGGCAAAATTTTCCCCTGGGGATAACTTTAGCATGTTCTCTAAATTCATTTTTTTATAAAAGGAAAAGAGGAGATAATCCTTTTATGATTCCTCAAACTGATGCAGAGTTTATTCTTGGAATAATAAATTAATAAAACAAATATTTTAAATGAATTAACATATGGGGCTCTTTATAAATATGAATTGTCTCTGCTTTGTTATGGTAATCAAACATGCTTATTACTTCAGTCATTTGACAGTGCTCTCAAATGAATCACCTTACTATAATTGTTCTCATTTTTAGACATATGTCTTTTCATTAGATGTAAGTGTTCATTTCTTAGGCATGAATATTTATTTTAAGCAGGCAGAGTGGAAAATATCAACAACATAAGATTAGGGTCAATAGACAAGTGGAGTTCTTAAAACAGATTAATATATCTTGAATATGCTGTCATGGTTTTAAGCTTCATTTTCTCATTTGTGTGGTTGAGGGAAAGATATATGTTTAACTTGTTTTGAAGATCAAATGAGGTAATGTATTTGAAAAAAACAGAGTACTATTTACATACAATTATTATTATATTCAGGAAGTAACTTAGATCAATAATCCAGCAGGAGAGACATTTATGTTT
>NW_007199379.1:0-1240 GCF_000164805.1 Carlito syrichta | reverse complement strand
GAGGTGTTTTTTATTTGCTGCTTATTTTTGGAGTCAGGGTCTCACTCTGTCATCCAGGCTGGAGCACAGTAGCACGACCATGGCTCACACAGCCTCAACTTCCTGGACTCAGGTGGTCCTCACACTCAGTTTCCTGAACATCCAAGACTACCAGTGCGTGCCACCATGCCTGGCTATTTTTTGCACTTTTTTTGTACAGACAAGGTCTCACTATTTTGCCTAGGCTAGTCTCAAACTCCTGGGCTCAAGCAATCCTCCTGCCTTAGCCCCCCAAAGTGCTGGGATAACAGCCGTAAGCCAGCATGCCTAGATGAATTCCAGAGCCTGAATCATTTACTGATAAGTTCCACTTTTATAAACTGTAATTGATTTGTCAAAATTCATTAGACTTTAAAAAAATTCCACACACTTTGCTGCATTTAAGAAAAAAAATAAAACAGAAAATCAACAGATAACATTTTGGGAAATTAGAGGATCCAGGTACAGAAGTCAAAGGCAAGTTTAACCTAAGATGTTAAATCCAGGTCAGTCACTCTGAGGAGTCTCCGTGAATGTTTATTGGTGACAATGGAGAAATTAAAACTGTAGACTGTTATTGATGCATGCTACTTTTGCAACTGTAAGGTCTTCTTTTTGTGAATCTATTTCCCAATAAATCTGCTTCTCATTTACACATAACCACAAGTCACTAAGCCAACGTCTCCTCTTAGAGAAGGTGGCTAAGGGGACCCCAAATACTAATGAATATACTATAGTTTAGAAAACACACATAACTGGGTTTGGTAGCTCAGCCTGTAATCCAGCGCCTTGGGAGGCTGAGGTGAGTGGATTGCCTGAGCCCGTGGGTTCGAGACCCGCCTGGGCAACTTAGTAATACCTCATCTTTACAATAAATCAAAAATTAGCCGGGCGTGGTAGTGCGAGCCTGTAGTTCCAGCTACTTGGAAGGCTGAGGGGGAAGGATCGCTGGAGATCAGCAGGTGGAGGTTGCAGTGGCCGGGAGCACCCAGTGCACTCCAGTCTGGGTGACAGAGTGAGACTCCATCTATAAAAAAAAAAGAAAGAAAGAAAACACACATGACAATTTGGCTACCATGGACTTGAAAATGGTAACATTAGAGTAAATAAAAAGCACTGATAGCAATATTCTGCATAAGTGCTCACCTCTCACTTGGTAAATGATATTAAATATTATCCTTTATTGAGTGTTTCATATGATGATGGCAGAAAAATGACAAAT
>NW_007199378.1:0-693 GCF_000164805.1 Carlito syrichta | reverse complement strand
GGTCACACAGGGAGGCTCTGAGCGCCCGCCCATCAGAGACACCGGTTCCATTACTGGCTGAATACTCTGTAGGGACCCAGTCCACTCTCGTCATTTACAGCCTGCCTTTTGGAACTTTGGAGCTCTGGAACTCCGGGTCCACCCTGGCTGAGGCACACAGCGTGAGACCCCAAGCCAGAGGACCCAGACAAGTGGAGAAAAACAGATCTGCTTAAACTGCCTTGCCATTCTCCAGGCAGAGACTTCCATTGCCCTGCCCACCTAGCAACAAACTTTACCTCATTTCCTAAGGCCAGATATTGCAGCGTGCGGGGAAGTTTTGGGTCCCTGCTCCCTCCAGCTCTCTCCCCGGCCCGGCACCCAGCACAGCAGGTCGCACAGGGAGGCTCTGAGCGCCTGCCCCTCAGAGACACCGGTTCCATTACTGGCTGAATACTCTGTAGGGACCCAGTGCCACTCTCGTCATTTACAGCCTGCCTTTTGGAACTTTGGAGCTCTGGAACTCCGGGTCCACCCTGACTGAGGCACACAGCGTGAGACCCCAAGCCAGAGGACCCAGACAAGCGGAGAAAAACAGACCTGCTTAAACTGCCTTGCTATTCTCCAGGCAGACTGCCATTGCCCCGCCCACCTAGCAACAGACTTTACCTCAGCTCCTAAGGCAACAGTGTGAAACAGGAGACAAAGCCCGAA
>NW_007199377.1:0-875 GCF_000164805.1 Carlito syrichta | reverse complement strand
CCTGCCTTTTGGAACTTTGGAGCTCTGGAACTCCGGGTCCACCCTAGACTGAGGCACACAGCGTGAGACCCCAAGCCAGAGGACCCAGACAAGTGGAGAAAAACAGATCTGCTTAAACTGCCTTGCCATTCTCCAGGCAGAGACTTCCATTGCCCTGCCCACCTAGCAACAAACTTTACCTCATTTCCTAAGGCCAGATATTGCAGCGTGCGGGGAAGTTTTGGGTCCCTGCTCCCTCCAGCTCTCTCCCCGGCCCAGCACCCAGCACAGCAGGTCGCACAGGGAGGCTCTGAGCGCCTGCCCCTCAGAGACACCGGTTCCATTACTGGCTGAATACTCTGTAGGGACCCAGTGCCACTCTCGTCATTTACAGCCTGCCTTTTGGAACTTTGGAGCTCTGGAACTCCGGGTCCACCCTGACTGAGGCACACAGCGTGAGACCCCAAGCCAGAGGACCCAGACAAGCGGAGAAAAACAGACCTGCTTAAACTGCCTTGCTATTCTCCAGGCAGACTGCCATTGCCCCGCCCACCTAGCAACAGACTTTACCTCAGCTCCTAAGGCAACAGTGTGAAACAGGAGACAAAGCCCCACCCCTATGCTGCAACGAAAAACAAAAGGGAGAGGCTGGAATTGGAGATCACAGAAGTGACTCTAGTCTGATCGCTTATTTTGACCTATGATTTTATCATTGAAACTGTTGGTCTAGATTACTTTTGGTGTTTACCTTCCGACTTATACTGTTTCTTGATTTTTTTGGCCTGTCTCTGTTTAGCTATCAGTATTCTTCAGGGAATCTTTCTTACCTGTCCTTTTTCACTTCTTCCCAGCCCTGTGTCTCTCTCTCACCTGATAGTTGGTATGTATATCTGTTT
>NW_007199376.1:0-771 GCF_000164805.1 Carlito syrichta | reverse complement strand
AAATAAAATTTCAACATTAAACAGAACCCAAAAGCCATTTGCTGATTAGGGTTTGAAAATACTCTGAGTTCCCCCAAAATGCACTTTTTTTCCTGTGGGTTTAGAAACCAACCAATGATATCTCATCTGGATATACCAATCAAAGATCCTCTGGACCAACCAACCAGAGCTCATGTGAACCAACCAACCAGAGCTCAACTGAACCAACCAATTAGAGCTGGTTCACCTGAACCACCAATCAGAGCTCACTTGCCGTGGCAATGAGGACCTCAGCTGTATCACAAGGCAGAAGGAATTGTAGCAACTCTTAAAAACTGAAACAAAGAAACCAGGAAGTCCAAGCACGATGCAGATCGTGCCATTTCTATTTTAGAAAATGATTCCAGCAAACATCTGTGAAGAACTTAAAAGTTTAAATTAGACTTTAAAAACACTGTCGTCCTTTGAAATACATTTTTTAAGACTAGCTTTTCTAAAATAATATGCTGGTCACTGCCTCGCTCTAAAAAGTGACTTGTTTGGCCTTTCTGTGGACACAGAGTCAGTAATCATTTGTTGAGCAGCAGGCACCATGTGCTGAGCTCAGGGACGCACAGACACAGGAACATCGATTACCCTAAGACCCTCTGCACGAAAGGTCCTGGGATCCTCCACCTTACAACATGCCCAAACCCCTGGGCTTGGTACTTGCTCTGGGGTCTCCAAGCAGAGCAACCCATGGGTGGGCTCTGCTCTGCAGGGTCTCATCCCATCCCAGCTAGGCACATCCCC
>NW_007199375.1:0-1108 GCF_000164805.1 Carlito syrichta | reverse complement strand
TCATCACAAGTCACAGTCTAGGGCATATTTATGTGAAGTGTTTGTGCATGGCGGCCCCTCTTCAAGGGAAGGGTAGGAGTACCAGGATTTCAGGCCTGGACTGTGGTATGGTTTCACATTATGTGTTTGGGAATGATCTCATCATTTTAGCTATTAGATAACTCTAAAATTGCATTGTCCAAGAGACAATAAATGTATTTGCTAAGAAAGAGATACTGAAACTAGACCCTTTAGTTTCAAATCCCAACTCTACTCTGGGCAAATTGGGATAGTAATACAATTGTTGATTTTATAAGACTGATTTGAGGCTCAAACAAACTCATAAATATAGCAGAATCATGGTTCATGTGGGTACTGTTAATAATCCCATGTTAACTGATTATTGTAATTCATGCTGGCTGGATTTGAGTACATAGATAATGAAAGGATTTTGGTGCCAGTAATGACTCCACACCCAGTCAGAACCAAGAGATTTATTAAAGGGGCAGTTACAGGAAGGGACTGTAACCAAGGAAGAGTAAGGGGGGGAGAGAGAGAGTGAGAGAGAGAAACGGGGGGGAGAGAGAGAGAGAGTGAGAGAGTGAAAGAGAGAGGGCAAGAGAGTGTGAAAGAGAGAGAGCTATGCAGGGAGAGGGGTATATTTATGGACCTTGCAGGGGCTGGCCAGTGTTGTGTTTGGGTTTTACTGGAGGAGACTATGAGGTAGTATTCCTTTAGGGAGAAGTTATTTGAGCACAGGTTTAAACTTTGCATGCATGGGAAAAGCCAGAGCTTAGGGCCTTTTTTGTCTTTGGTTCTATATAGTGTTTAGCACCATCTCAGGAGATGCCCTTCTGATTGTTCCCTGCGCCCTTCAGATAGAGCCTGTGTGCTTGCTGTCAATCATATTGATTTTTAATTCTAAGAATTTGATTATCTATACATTTAAAGAGCTGTAAACTTATTCATGGAAAACAGAACTTAAAAAGCTGGTGGCTGCCTATAGCCAGTTCCTTGAAGGATACATAAATGTTTTGTAGAGTTCATGTGTTCCCTGTGTCATGTGTCCTCTCAGGGAGCTGATGTCTAATTTTGGATTACTTACTCTTCAGCAACAATTTGGCAGTTC
>NW_007199374.1:0-899 GCF_000164805.1 Carlito syrichta | reverse complement strand
TATACAGAAGAATAAGCCTCTGCCATAGATAATTTGTGGTTACAGAGGTCAAGTTGAAAACTAAGAGTTAAAACCCACAAGAGAAGAAGCTCAACTCCTAACTATAACCCTATTGTAGACAGAAACTAAACTACAAATCAACATTAATAGGTTTTGTGCTTTTCCTAACCCAGACATACAGAAAACATTTTTTTCCCCTCAACTTCTTGTTTCTTTTCTCTATTCTGTCATTTCCAGAGCTGGAAATTGTTTATTTCAGTTTGAAGACATACTGATAATTACTTGGGTATTTCTGTGGCAGATGCAGCAAATGTTCAAATATATTTCTTGTATGATTGAATGAATAAACACAGAAACATGTAGCTGGTTCAGGATTAGCAGTTGGCCTCATGGCAATCACTAGCCTAGGACAGGAAAGGAGTTGATAGCAGTTAAAGGTATTTTCTTTTGAAAGGCAAGTTGCAACTTTAAAGACACCTGGGCGCCAGGCAGGTTTTGTTTGGTAAAGGCCAAATGGCCCAAAGAATAGCCATTTAATGGATATGCAAAAAGAGTGGTTAATTCACAGACTTATCCAAAAAACCCCCTTCTGAAGTTGACAGTTTACAAGCCTGCAGTTTCTGGAAACCATTTGTTCTTTGAAAAATCTGATTTTGCTGAGTACAACCTTGTAAGATTCCAAAGGAAGTATTTAATCACTCAACACGACCCCCCTCCATTACCTAAATGAGGGTATAAGACCCCATGTCTCCTGTTCTGGGGTGCTCGAGCTTGATTTGGATGCATGAAATTCTCGGCCCGCTGAGTTAGCCAGCGTAATGAAGTGCCACTTCCTATAATAGTCTCGGTGTCATGATCTATTTTTCCTGCTACATTTCCACAATGTACCTGAAATGAAA
>NW_007199373.1:0-850 GCF_000164805.1 Carlito syrichta | reverse complement strand
AAAAGTCTTTGTTCCTGCAGGTTTACATAGCCACTGTGTGTAAATATCACTGGAATAAATATCACCGGTGATAGAGAGCAGCTGGTGCCTCTGAGTCTGCTGCCACCTTGTAGGAATGTCTGAAAGGGGCTTATCGCTTTATCATTTACATCCCGTTGTAAAAGCAGAGGTTAGTCTACTAATTTGGGGCTGACAATGCTTAACCCAAGAGTTCTAAATACAAACACTGCTTAAAATCCGACATATGCCTAATTCTACGGGGTCTGAGGTAGGATTGAAAGTACTAAGATTTCATAAAATACATGAGGTAGGAATACACAAAATATATAGTAAACATGAGGTGGGGATATATGAAATATAGTTAACTAAACGCTACTTTTACAGCAAATAAGTTTCTTGGTTTCTTGGGTCTCTCAATAGCATGCTCTTTACCTAAATCTATTGTTGTCCTCTCATTCCCCCTTCTCATGAGGGTAGAGTGAATCTAATCTTAGATTCCTTTAACATGCTGAGTTGTCTAGGGATACCTGTTGATATTGTTGTTTGAGGACCATAACATGCACAGCATTTATTCTGGTTTTTACAGAAGTTATTAGTTTGTTTATAATACATGGACCGAAGTTTAGCAACAACAAGAGTATGATTGCGGGGCCTATTAAAGCAGACAATAGTGTGGTTAACCCAGGTGAGTAGTTTAACCAACTTTGAAGCCATCCTTGTCTCTGTTCTCGTTCTAATTTCCGTTTGGCTAAGCCTTCGTGGACTTTGGCCATGGATTCTTTAATGACACCCGAATGGTCTGCATAGAAGCAGCACTCTTCTCCTAGTGCAGCTCACAGTCCACCCTGAG
>NW_007199372.1:0-740 GCF_000164805.1 Carlito syrichta | reverse complement strand
TCATTTACATCCCGTTGTAAAAGCAGAGGCTAGTCTACTAATTTGGGGCTGACAATGCTTAACCCAAGAGTTCTAAATACAAACACTGCTTAAACCCCGACATATGCCTAATTCTACGGGGTCTGAGGTAGGATTGAAAGTACTAAGATTTCATAAAATACATGAGGTAGGAATACACAAAATATATAGTAAACATGAGGTGGGGATATATGAAATATAGTTAACTAAACGCTACTTTTACAGCAAATAAGTTTCTTGGTTTCTTGGGTCTCTCAATAGCATGCTCTTTACCTAAATCTATTGTTGTCCTCTCATTCCCCCTTCTCATGAGGGTAGAGTGAATCTAATCTTAGATTCCTTTAACATGCTGAGTTGTCTAGGGATACCTGTTGATATTGTTGTTTGAGGACCATAACATGCACAGCATTTATTCTGGTTTTTACAAAAGTTATTAGTTTGTTTATAATACATGGACCGAAGGTTAGCAACAACAAGAGTATGATTGCGGGGCCTATTAAAGCAGACAATAGTGTGGTTAACCCAGGTGAGTAGTTTAACCAACTTTGAAGCCATCCTTGTCTCTGTTCTTGTTCTAATTTCCGTTTGGCTAAGCCTTCGTGGACTTTGGCCATGGATTCTTTAATGACACCCGAATGGTCTGCATAGAAGCAGCACTCTTCTCCTAGTGCAGCTCACAGTCCACCCTGATGCAGGAATACTAATTGCAGAATACGATTCTG
>NW_007199371.1:0-798 GCF_000164805.1 Carlito syrichta | reverse complement strand
AACTGGAGTGAGTTAATATCTCATTGTGATTTTTGATTTGTAGTTCCCCAGTAATTTGTGGTGCTGAGTATTTTTTTTATATACTGGTCATTTGCATGTCTTCTTTTGAGAAATATCTATTCAGATTGACTGCTTATTGTGAATCAGATTTATTATTATTTTGCTATTGAGCTATTTGGATTACCTTAATATTCTGGATATTAGACCTTTGTCATATAAAGAGCTTGTACATAAGTTATTCCATTCTGCAGGTTGTCTATTCACTCTATACATTGTATATTTTACTTTGAAGATGATTTTTAGTTTGATATACCCCATTTTTAAATTTTTGCTTTTGTTACCTGTGCTTTTGAGGTCTTATTCATAATGTATTTTCCCAGACCACTGTTCTGAAGTGTTTCCCCTATGATTTTTGCTAGTAGTTCTATATTTTGAGTTTTATATTAAAGTCCTTAATATGAATTGAGTTTGTTTTTGTTTATTGTAACAGATAAAGGTTTATTGTTTTCATTTTATGCATGAGTATTTAGTTTTTAAGGCACCATGTATTGATGATTGTTCTTTTCTCAATGTGTGTTCTTAGCACATTTGTTGGCAATAACTTTCTTATATATATGGGTACATATTTCAATTTTTTATTCTGTTTTGTTGTTGCAGATGTATGTTTTTATGCCAGTACCAAGCTGTTTGATTACTGTAGATTTGTAATATAGTTTGAAATCAGGTAGTGTGATACCATAATATATGCAGCTTGGATTTTTCTCAAAATTGTTTTGGCTATTTGAGGTATTTTGTAGG
>NW_007199370.1:0-741 GCF_000164805.1 Carlito syrichta | reverse complement strand
GGATTCTCACCTAGTTATACTAACTAGTTTGAATGAACCACACAAAAGTGGATTTTCACCTAGTTATACCAACTAGTTTGAATGAACCACACGATTCAGTAAGATAAAATGAAATCTCATTCAGCTCACTTTTTTTCCCTCCTAGTACAAGGGCCCTGTCTGTGCCAAGTATCTAGAGTGAAGAAAAGACCTGAAATGTGGTCATTTAGGTCCATTTGGAAACAAACTTCCACATGTGCCTGTTTTGAGGATGAATCTATCTTTCTTCTGCTGATTTACTGTTGTTAGCTACTCTAGTCTTTTGCAAGAAATCCATAAGGAGTGATGTCATGTGCAAGTCTTCTATAATTTCACACCATCTTATCTGTCATGATTACTCAATGGACATGTCCTGATTCTATTCAATAGCTTTGATTGCTGGTCATCCTCACACAATAAAATACTGTATAGAATCAATGAATTATTACTTATGTTTCAAGTTCTAACTCAAATCCCATCAGATTATGTGACCTCTTTTTCCATTACTTCACTCAGATGTGACCATAGATGTTGTGGCCCTAGAATTTATAGGGAGTGTTCCAAGTCAAACTGGTCAGAATTCTAGTTCACTCTACCTTCTGGATGATAAAAGAGACAGGGACATCAAGCATTAGAGGTCTAAACCTTGCATATCTGCTTCAACCAGGGTGGAAACCTTTAATTTATTTATTTGTTTAACAGATGCTTATGTGTACCTACTGC
>NW_007199369.1:0-948 GCF_000164805.1 Carlito syrichta | reverse complement strand
CCGCGTTGCGCCTCGGTGCTCGCAGGCAGGATTTGAGGAAGGATCGCGTCAACCCAGCAGGTCACGCGGCCGGGACGCGACGCGCCGTCCTCACGTCAGGGCGCTGCAGCCCCGCAATGGCGAGGGACCCGGAGCCCCGCCCCCACAAGAGAGAGATTGACAGCAGGTACCATTCATTGTGCAGAGTAGGTGTCTGATACATTTCAACAACTCCAACGTAACACTAACACATGAGAAAACGCAAACATGGTCAGAAAGGAAACATGCCAGAGATCTACACATACCGCTGCAGGGAAAAAGACACAAATCGGGACAATTCATTTTAAGCAGTAGTATACAGTTGCTATCTATACTCAATGAAACATATCGAATGAGTCAACTGGGATATATTTCAAAAATAAGTTAATTAAACATCAGCAATAGGATATTTTATCTAAGCACATTTCCATAAAATAAGGGTATGTGTTTTTATTTGGGTGTGGAAAAAAGTGATTAAGGCTATAGAAACAAGAATTCCTTTCTAATGACTGGCCATGGATTCAGGGATCTGGTATAAACGTTTTCTTCTTCATTTGTAATTTGAAAGAAGTAGGGTACAATTCAGGGTGAAATATATTAATATTCATTTTACAGGAACCCTTGTTGTTCAGGCCTGTCCCCGAACGTCCCGGCACCCCGGGCACAAACCAACTACTGCAAGTCCTGGCCCTCCCCCTCCCCTGCATCTCCCAACTCTGAAAATCTTTTTTGTTGTCGTTATTATGATGGTTGTTCAAGGTCCACTTATGAGTGAGTACATGTGATACTCAGTTTCTGCTTCCGTGAAAGGTCACCCAGTAGTATAGACTCTAACTCCATCCAGGTTTCCGTGAACTTCGTGAGTTTGTTCTCGTTGTGACTGCATAATATGGCATTGTTCCTACGTACCACATATTTTGAATCCAGTCC
>NW_007199368.1:0-765 GCF_000164805.1 Carlito syrichta | reverse complement strand
TAACACATGAGAAAACGCAAACATGGTCAGAAAGGAAACATTCCAGAGATCTACACATACCGCTGCAGGGAAAAAGACACAAATCGGGACAATTCATTTTAAGCAGTAGTATACAGTTGCTATCTATACTCAATGAAACATATCGAATGAGTCAACTGGGATATATTTCAAAAATAAGTTAATTAAAAATCAGCAATAGGATATTTTATCTAAGCACATTTCAATAAAATAAGGGTATGTGTTTTTATTTGGGTGTGGAAAAAAGTGATTAAGGCTATAGAAACAAGAATTCCTTTCTAATGACTGGCCATGGATTCAGGGATCTGGTATAAACGTTTTCTTCTTCATTTGTAATTTGAAAGAAGTAGGGTACAATTCAGGGTGAAATATATTAATATTCATTTTACAGGAACCCTTGTTCTTCAGGCCTGTCCCCGAACGTCCCGGCACCCCGGGCACAAACCAACTACTGCAAGTCCTGGCCCTCCCCCTCCCCTGCATCTCCCAACTCTGAAAATCTTTTTTGTTGTCGTTATTATGATGGTTGTTCAAGGTCCACTTATGAGTGAGTACATGTGATACTCAGTTTCTGCTTCCGTGAAAGGTCACCCAGTAGTATAGACTCTAACTCCATCCAGGTTTCCGTGAACTTCGTGAGTTTGTTCTCGTTGTGACTGCATAATATGGCATTGTTCCTACGTACCACATATTTTGAATCCAGTCCTCTTTAGATGGGCAGGATGGTTGGCTCCATGTTCTTGCTAG
>NW_007199367.1:0-820 GCF_000164805.1 Carlito syrichta | reverse complement strand
AATACAAAAGATCATTACAGACTACTACGTACACTTGTATGGAAACAAACTTGAAAACCAGAAGGAAATGGAAGACTTTCTGACATCACACAACCTACCTAGGTTGGAACAAGAAGAAATTGAGACCCTAAATAAACCAATAACAATCAGGAAATCGACCACGTAATAAGAAAACTTCCTACAAAAAAAAGCCCTGGTCCAGATGGCTTTCCAGCAGAATTCTACAAGACATTTAAGGAGGAGCTGATACCAATCCTACTGAAGGTATTCCAGGCGATTGAAAAAGATGGAACTCTCCCCAAATCATTTTACGAAGCCAACATCACATTGATACCCAAGCCAGGTAAAGATCCAACAAAGAAAGAGAACTACAGGCCAATATCTTTGATGAACATAGATGCTAAAATTCTCAACAAGATCCTAGCAAACCGGATTCAGCAATACATCTCAAAAATCATCCATCATGACCAAGTAGGCTTCATTCCTGGCATGCAAGGCTGGTTCAATATTCGTAAAACCATAAATGTAATTAAATACATCAACAGATGTCAAAACAAAAACCACATGATCATATCACTAGATGCAGAAAAAGCTTTTGATAAAATCCAGCACCCCTTCTTGATAAAAACCCTTGAACATCTAGGCATACGGGGAACATACCTCAAAATAGTAAAAGCCATCTACGAGAAACCCACAGCCAGCATACTCCTAAATGGACAAAAATTGTAACCAATTCCCCTGAAAACTGGAACTAGACAAGGATGCCCACTCTCTCCCCTCCTGTTCAACATAGTATTGGAAAGTCCTGGCTAAAGCAATC
>NW_007199366.1:0-1412 GCF_000164805.1 Carlito syrichta | reverse complement strand
TTATGAAGCTTGTCTCTCCCGTTTCGGTGTGTTACGTGAATCGCCAGCAGGTGGTGCTATCTCATCTGCTCGCCCCAGAGGGGGTGGGGCCGGACAGGAACAATATGGCTGCCTGCCTCCGAGCAGGCAACAGGAGCCCCGCGCCGGGTGGGCAGGACAGTCTCCGTCGCAGGAGCGGTGGCAGCGATCCCAGCAGATCTTCCCTGAAGCGGTTTGATGTGGATCTCCTCCGGCCAGGTTGTGATGAGCTACCCGTGCCAGAGGCCGCGGCGGGCGCGGCGGCGGCGGCGGCGGCGGCGGCGGCGGCGGGAGCGCTGGTGGGGGGAGGGGCTGTGGCAGCAGCGGGAGAGGACGATGCAGTAAAAATGTCCAGTCCTTGCGATGTTCCAGTGATAGCGATGGCCGAGCTCTGTTTGAGGAGTAGGCTGCAATGCTGGGGTCCCCAGCCTCCCGGGGGCGAGAGTCAGAGACCCACTGCAGATCTCCCTTGCAGAGGGCTTCAGACACCGGGTTGCCAGGTCGCCATCTTGCCCCCTCTCCGCTGTTAGTTTCTATGCTGTCTCACCCTTGCACAGCTGTGTCACTTAGGCCGTCAGTGAAGGCTAGTGAGCTGGCCAAGTGTACACGTTCTGGAGCCTCCCCCTGGGACTCCAAGTGTGGCCCTATCACTTACTAGCTGTGTGACTCCAAGTGTGTCAATAAGGGTATCTGGGACAGAGCACTGGGACTCCAAGCATGGCCCCATTACTTACCCAATGTAGGCTTCTTAACAACAAGGTGCAGGGAACTGAAAAGCAGTATAAAGGCATTTGGTTTGGCAAATAAACAGATTTTCAAGCTGTGGTTTGGCTGCCAGCAGCATCTCTCTGTGTATTAAATGTACTGTGATTCAGTTGGAGAACTTGTCCTTTTCATAACCAGGCTGTTCGGTTGCTAAAATTCTCACTCATGAGTTTGATCTAAGCCTTATTTAAATATACCTTGTTATTCATCCACTCATTAGTAAAATTAGTTGGCACAAGTCATATATAGCTAGTTTTGCTGTACAGCTAAGTAAATTTATAAATACAAATGTGTGGGAGTGATAAGGGTGGTTTCCACTGACCCACATGTAATCAAACATCCTGTTACATGACACAGTACCAGTCTATGCACAAGCATTTGAAAGTGGTGACTGGTTTTGTGAATTCAATGATGCTATTCTTAAGTAATATAGGACTCCTTTTTTCACATGGTAAGGAACACAGCACCTTTGTTACAGATTGTTTTTTCAGTGTCTGCTTCATGTCATTTTGACATTTGTTTTTGTTGGGGGTGAAAGGGAGAGAGAGGTATAATTTGACCTGTGGCATTTGTTAATCCATGAAGTAATGCTTCTTTTATTTGTCATTCAGAAAACACTTCTTGGATAC
>NW_007199365.1:0-854 GCF_000164805.1 Carlito syrichta | reverse complement strand
AATGTACTGTGATTCAGTTGGAGAACTTTTCCTTTTCATAACCAGGCTGTTCGGTTGCTAAAATTCTCACTCATGAGTTTGATCTAAGCCTTATTTAAATATACCTTGTTATTCATCCACTCATTAGTAAAATTAGTTGGCACAAGTCATATATAGCTAGTTTTGCTGTACAGCTAAGTAAATTTATAAATACAAATGTGTGGGAGTGATAAGGGTGGTTTCCACTGACCCACATGTAATCAAACATCCTGTTACATGACACAGTACCAGTCTATGCACAAGCATTTGAAAGTGGTGACTGGTTTTGTGAATTCAGTGATGCTATTCTTAAGTAAAATAGGACTCCTTTTTTCACATGGTAAGGAACACAGCACCTTTGTTACAGATTGTTTTTTCAGTGTCTGCTTCATGTCATTTTGACATTTGTTTTTGTTGGGGGTGAGAGGGAGAGAGAGGTATAATTTGACCTGTGGCATTTGTTAATCCATGAAGTAATGCTTCTTTTATTTGTCATTCAGAAAACACTTCTTGGATACTTACAATTCATGTATATGCATGCATATGACTTGCAGTCATCTCCATGAGTTCTTAATAGCAAAATTGTTGTTCCAAAGATTCTTAGAAAGTTAAAACATTTCAAAAAGCAGAATAAGGAGTACTTTTTTTTTTTTTTAAGCAGGACACAGTGGCTTATGCCTGTAATACCAGCCCTTTGGAAGGCCAAGGTGAAAGGAACACTTGAGCCCAGGAATTCGAGACCATCCCGGGCAACATGCAAGATCCTGTCTCTACCAAAAAAAAAAAATTTCTGGCTGGACACGGTGACTCATACCTGTAATAATCCCAGCAATTTG
>NW_007199364.1:0-877 GCF_000164805.1 Carlito syrichta | reverse complement strand
TCCTCTATGCCAAATAGTTAGCCAAGTTGTAAGTACAAAGGAAAAGTTCTTGAAGGAAATTAAAACTGCTAATTAAAATCAAACCAGTTACCACATTCCCTTAGACCAAAGCCTAATCCAGAGCAGGACCCAAACTCTTCAATTTTTTAAAAACTGAGAGAGGTGAGAAGCTGAAGACAAGTTTGAAGTTAGCTGAGGTGAGTTCATGAGGTTTATGGAAAGACGCCATCCCTAGCACGTAAGAGTGCAAGGTGACACAGCGAGTGCAGATGGAGAAGCTGCAGCAATTCTCCCGAAGATCTAGCTAAGATAGTGCCCCTGTAACTTTCTGGATAACACTCCTTAGAGCTAATGGAGGATGCATTCTTCACTTTATCTCCTATGCATTTCCAGCAGGCAGCTTTGGGAGATTCTTGATATTCCTGCAGAAGGTGCCTAATCTATAGGACAATAAATACACATTAGCTTCCCCTTCTGAGTTGTCACAAGTTCTGAGATTTACATAACTTTTGTAATGCGTGAAGTCTTAGGCCTTGTAAACTTGCTTTACTCTGGGCAAATGTGATTGCCAATCTGCTAGGCCTTAGGGCATCAGGAAGTCTGGGCAGAAAACTCTGAGGAAGGGGGTTAGGGGGAGACATTGTCCTGAGTATATAATGGTTAATGCAGGTTGTGCTTTGGAAGTCTGTGTTTTTGAAAAGACAAAGCTGGTAAAGTTAGTCTTTACATAAATTGTGTATTTTTCCAGAATATAGCTTTTATTTCTCATCATTGTATCAAGGTTTAGGAGCAAGATAAAATGGATTTCTTGTTCTCAGTGTGTCCTTTCAACATTATTATGAGAGTGTTTTGAGTTACTCAAAGCTTTAGCAGGAAA
>NW_007199363.1:0-968 GCF_000164805.1 Carlito syrichta | reverse complement strand
CTGTGTTTTTGAAAAGACAAAGCTGGTAAAGTTAGTCTTTACGTAAATTGTGTATTTTTCCAGAATATAGCTTTATTTCTCATCATGTATCAAGGGTTAGGAGCAAGATAAAAATGGATTTCTGTTCTCAGTGTGTCCTTTCAAACATTATTATGAGAGTGTTTTGAGTTACTCAAAGCTTTAGCAGGAAAACCACTTGGAAAAGATTCACCCTAGTGTCCTTTCCCACTATGATAAGGCTCTTGCTCATTCTTTTCATCAAAGAAGGCAATTTTGGGAGGGTTTTGAAGAAAAATCATTAGACATCCACCTTGTATTTCTAATTCGTCTCCTTCTAACTTCTTTTTGTTCCCTGATCTTAAAAAATTATTTAAAGAGCACTCATTTTTCTTCAGTTAATAATATCAGAAAGCCTGCATTGACATGGTTAGAGTCCCAGGAACCTCAGCTTGTTAGGGATGGATTAATAACTAAGGGTGATTAATCCATCACTTACAAACATGTTTTGAACTTGATGGAGCTTATGCTCAGAAATAAAATTCATAACTTCCATTTTCCTATTTTAATTTCATGTGTTCACAAAATTTTTGAAGTCCTCTGTAAGGCAATATCAAACTTAAGTCAAGCGATGTGCATGTTTATTGTGGCATTCGATTTGGTAACTTGCACACCTGAGATAACTCTCCCTGGCTGGAGTCCAATATCTGACACAGGGCTTTTAGTAAGACTCTTAGCCTTCTGTCCAAACTGAAGGATACTATAAGTAATAGTCCAAGAAAACATGTTTTGAAATGTGTGGAATTTAATGATTTATTGTTTTCTCACAGACTCAATTTTGTTCAGGTTTAGGGTAAAAATCTAGTAAGTTAAGAGGTACAATATCATTATTGGATTTAGATACAGTATGTCTGGGGTGATTAGTGGCCCTTTGTATTGGCAAGAGAGTTGACTCTGTGCAAAGATGTGCT
>NW_007199362.1:0-843 GCF_000164805.1 Carlito syrichta | reverse complement strand
TGTTTTTGAGCTGCATGGCAAAAGGGGAGGAAAATGGGGTTTACGGCTCTCGAACACGTCCTAGCGGTCTCGAGGTCCACGGCCCTCCCTGATCCCTAACGCTCAGTGGGCCTCCGTGGCCGGCTCCGAACACTGGGGTAGGAAATTTCTAGAATGAGACTATTTTGCTTCACAGTTGTATGAATCTGGATGTCTTTAGGCTCTGATATAGCTATCAGAGATGGTGAAATGCCATGGTATATTTGCCAGTTCTGCACTTTTGTTCACCTCCTGTGAAAATTAGATGATTTTTCAATAGGGAGACAGTGGGTGGTATGAATACTTTGTGTCCCTAGTCATAAAGAGTCTCGTTTTTGGAGAGTGATGACTCTGAAAACTTTTGTGGAGTAGCAAGGCAGAAGAAAGAAAGTAACTGAGAACTGAAAGGACTTTAGTGCATAGGAGATTAAAAAAAAACTCTTAGTAAGAGTGAAGTGGAATCCCAAATATGCTAACACAAGAGAACAATTTGTTTTACAAAGAAAAAAAAGGACATTTTATATAAAGATTGAGTACTGTGACAGATTCTGATTTGTGAACAGACAGTGATACTGGCTTGTGGTTTCTGGCATTGCTAGTTTCAATAGTACTAGCTCTAGATACTCTTAATGAAACTGCAGTTTCTGGACCTGTTTTTGAGGAGGTGAATGGTAAAGTGCTCAAATTTTCAGCAAAACAAATTTAGAAAATAACCAAAAAAAATCAGTTAGCCAAAATAAATAATATGAGAAAGAGAAGTAAAAGATAGAGCTATGAGAAGAGAGACACAATTCACAATATTTGTAGAAAATATGATTCTGCACC
>NW_007199361.1:0-849 GCF_000164805.1 Carlito syrichta | reverse complement strand
ATATTTGCCAGTTCTGCACTTTTGTTCACCTCCTGTGAAAATTAGATGATTTTTCAATAGGGAGACAGTGGGTGGTATGAATACTTTGTGTCCCTAGTCATAAAGAGTCTCGTTTTTGGAGAGTGATGACTCTGAAAACTTTTGTGGAGTAGCAAGGCAGAAGAAAGAAAGTAACTGAGAACTGAAAGGACTTTAGTGTATAGGAGATTAAAAAAAAACTCTTAGTAAGAGTGAAGTGGAATCCCAAATATGCTAACACAAGAGAACAATTTGTTTTACAAAGAAAAAAAAGGACATTTTATATAAAGATTGAGTACTGTGACAGATTCTGATTTGTGAACAGACAGTGATACTGGCTTGTGGTTTCTGGCATTGCTAGTTTCAATAGTACTAGCTCTAGATACTCTTAATGAAACTGCAGTTTCTGGACCTGTTTTTGAGGAGGTGAATGGTAAAGTGCTCAAATTTTCAGCAAAACAAATTTAGAAAATAACCAAAAAAAATCAGTTAGCCAAAATAAATAATATGAGAAAGAGAAGTAAAAGATAGAGCTATGAGAAGAGAGACACAATTCACAATATTTGTAGAAAATATGATTCTGCACCCTGGACTATTACAACTATTAAGAATTCAATTACTGTCAAAGACTTTCTTTATAGTATTATAATGTTTCAAGGTTTGCTTATGAATGAGTAATGGGAAACTGTCAAGAGAGTGGGATGGGATTGGTAGTTGAGGAAAACTGCTAGGGGAGGTAGGGGCGTACCTATTTCACAAGGGTACCTGCATACACAATGTTTGTATACCTAACTCTGAATTGAACCCACATCTTTTATAATTTAAAAAAAA
>NW_007199360.1:0-773 GCF_000164805.1 Carlito syrichta | reverse complement strand
TTGTGTCCCCTAGTCATAAAGAGTCTCGTTTTTGGAGACTGATGACTCTGAAAACTTTTGTGGAGTAGCAAGCAGAAGAAAGAAAGTAACTGAGAACTGAAAGGACTTTAGTGCATAGGAGATTTAAAAAAAACTCTTAGTAAGAGTGAAGTGGAATCCCAAATATGCTAACACAAGAGAACAATTTGTTTTACAAAGAAAAAAAAGGACATTTTATATAAAGATTGAGTACTGTGACAGATTCTGATTTGTGAACAGACAGTGATACTGGCTTGTGGTTTCTGGCATTGCTAGTTTCAATAGTACTAGCTCTAGATACTCTTAATGAAACTGCAGTTTCTGGACCTGTTTTTGAGGAGGTGAATGGTAAAGTGCTCAAATTTTCAGCAAAACAAATTTAGAAAATAACCAAAAAAAATCAGTTAGCCAAAATAAATAATATGAGAAAGAGAAGTAAAAGATAGAGCTATGAGAAGAGAGACACAATTCACAATATTTGTAGAAAATATGATTCTGCACCCTGGACTATTATAACTATTAAGAATTCAATTACTGTCAAAGACTTTCTTTATAGTATTATAATGTTTCAAGGTTTGCTTATGAATGAGTAATGGGAAACTGTCAAGAGAGTGGGGATGGGATTGGTAGTTGAGGAAAACTGCTAGGGGAGGTAGGGGCGTACCTATTCAACAAGGGTACCTGCATACACAATGTTTGTATACCTAACTGTGAATTGAACCCACATCTTTATAATTAAAAAAAAAGAATTCCCA
>NW_007199359.1:0-1502 GCF_000164805.1 Carlito syrichta | reverse complement strand
AGAAGAGAGTACAGCTAGCTCATACTTTTGGCTTCCTTGGCAGTGCTACTTAACTACTTTTCCTTTTCTTTAAACTTTGTAGCTTCTGTTTTAATCATGGAAAGAATGTCTCTAGAGTAATGCTGGTTGGCAGAAAGTTGTAAGTGACTTTCATTTGATGCTTGCATATGTGTTGATAATTCTTTTGTTTTTCATTTTCTTCCTTTAAAGGAGAATTGTAAATTAATTTTTTTAAAAGGATATATCTGTACAGTGTGCCTCGGGAATGCAAAACATTACATTTGAAACTCGGTCTTTCAGAATTTTGGTTGCATGATTTAAATATTTATTCACCAACTTACTCTCGGTTATAAATTGGCCAAAAGAAACCTGATTGCACACAAAGAGGGTTGAAGGTCATGTGGTTGGGTGTGTGCAGCAGGGGGATGAACCAGGATGTGTTTTGGGTTTCACTTTGTAAAGATTGTTTTACTGTAAATGTAGTCATTTTAAAAACAATTGGACCTACTACATTATGCTCAAGCAGAATATTTGTCTGAAGTGCTCATCATATTTTGCCTGAAGGACATTGCTCTCGTATGTGTATGAATCCTACCAAAGGATTTTAGATAATTGGCCCTATTGCCCAGTGAGGAAGTGACAAAAGGCCTTTTCAATTGCAATGCAGTTATCGATAGCTGGAGTGGACAGGCCTCTTTACAACATGTCTTCATTTCATAGTGGGATAAGTTATCATTACTCCCGTTATCTGTGATCCTATTAATCACTAAATTTCTCTTTCTGTGGATGAATGAGCATGTGATAGAGATTCTCCAATGAACTGCCTCTTGGAGAGGAAACTTTGTTGTGAAGAATGTGTGAGAAGTAAACAGTAAGTGTTAAGCAAAGTCATATATAAGTAAACAGTAAGTGTTAACCTTTGCTTAATTGATGTTTATCACTGAGGTTTCTCTGGAGTGGAGTACATTACTTCTTGTTTGTTTGGCTATTAATCCAGAATTGTGTGGGTGTGTGCAAGTCTTCTGAAATGCATTATTCAGGTTGCTTGGAGTGAAAATCAAGTACGATGATAGAATGACAGTGTATATTTTAAACAAGGGAACGAGTTGCTTTATAAATATTTTACCATAATGATTCATGATTTGCCATATCAGCCAGCAAAATTTAATTTAATAAATAACATCATTCTGATGGAATTTAAATATAGTTCACTGTAGTCCATCAGTATATACCAACTTTCCTTAAAGTACTAAGTTTCATGTGATGTCAGTTTTTTTATCTAATCAGGGTATGTCTTTATAGATATAATTTTAAATTTCTAAGGCACCCTCATTTTGTCAATAGATTAATTTTCCTGTTTGATGGGAAAATACACAGAAGGTGTCATCAACCCAAAAGAATAAATGGTAGCCCAGCTGTCTCCACTTTCACACACATATTGAAATCATAGTTATGGTAATTTTTCAGTTTAGTTTGAGTTATTTTTCCCCTGGTAATTGTGA
>NW_007199358.1:0-798 GCF_000164805.1 Carlito syrichta | reverse complement strand
AATCAACAGGTAGAAGCTATGGGAATAAAGGATTGTGACTTGAGAGAAAAAGCTTTCTTATACCTGCAGCTGTCCAAACATGAAATAAGCCATATTGAGCAACCCCAGTAATATCTCAGCATGGTGCTCTCCAATGTGACCTCCCTCACCTGGTGAGAATGACCAGGGCAGACACTCATATTCGAGACCCAGTGTTCCAGGGAAAGCAGCTATCTATTAAGGATTACATGGGGCCGGGCATTGTGGCTTGTGCCTGTAATTCCAGCACTCTGGGAGGCAGACGCAAGAGGACTGCCTGAGCTCAAGGGTTCAAAACCAACCTGAGCAACATGGTGAGACCTCATCTCTACAATAAATCAAAAAATTAGCTGGGAATGGTGACTCATGCCTGTAGTTCCAGCTACTTGAAAGGCTGAGGCAGATGGATTGTCTGAGGCTCTGGTAGTCATGAGCATGCTACTGCATTCCAGCCTGGGTGACAGAGTAAGACTTTGACTAAAAAAAAAAAAAAAAGGATTACATGGGAGACACACTACCAAAATCTCTTCCCTTTGTAAGAGTCTATGACTCTAATGTTGGATACCAAGGATGACAGGTGATATCAAGAGCCCAGTGGTTGACACTTGTCACTAGATGAGGACAAGGCATGTGTTAAATTGGATTCCACAGCAGTACTGTAGTTGAAAAATTGTCACAACTATAGCAACAATGTAACATTTCAGAGGCATTCACCAGAGTGTTCTGAATTTTTTTCTACTAGACTCTTGAAAGAATCTCTACTTGTAATGAATTTTTTTT
>NW_007199357.1:0-653 GCF_000164805.1 Carlito syrichta | reverse complement strand
GGCAGACACTCATATTCGAGACCCAGTGTTCCAGGGAAAGCAGCTATCTATTAAGGATTACATGGGGCCGGGCATGGTGGCTCGAGCTTGTAATTCCAGCTCTCTGGGAGGCATACGCAAGAGGACTGCCTGAGCTCAAGGGTTCAAAACCAACCTGAGCAACATGGTGAGACCTCATTTTTACAATAAATCAAAAAATTAGCTGGGAATGGTGACTCATGCCTGTAGTTCCAGTTACTTGAAAGGCTGAGGCAGATGGATTGTCTGAGGTTTTGGTAGTCATGAGCATGCTACTGCATTCCAGCCTGGGTGACAGAGTAAGACTTTGACTAAAAAAAAAAAAAAAAGGATTACATGGGAGACACACTACCAAAATCTCTTCCCTTTGTAAGAGTCTATGACTATAATGTTGGATACCAAGGATGACAGGTGATATCAAGAGCCCAGTGGTTGACACTTGTCACTAGATGAGGACAAGGCATGTGTTAAATTGGATTCCACAGCAGTACTGTAGTTGAAAAATTGTCACAACTATAGCAACAATGTAACATTTCAGAGGCATTCACCAGAGTGTTTTGAATTTTTTTCTACTAGACTCTTGAAAGAATCTCTACTTGTAATGAATTTTTTTCTCTAGGAATCACAATTAAACC
>NW_007199356.1:0-937 GCF_000164805.1 Carlito syrichta | reverse complement strand
TCCTTAGACAGATCATCAGGACAAAAAATCAGCAAGGAGATCCGGAACCTCAATGAGACTCTGGACCAAATGGACTTAATTGATACCTATAGAACACTCCATCCAAAGACCACAGAATACACATTCTACTCATCACCACATGGAACATATTCTAAGATCGACCACATAATTGGACACAAATCAAGTATAAGCAAATTTAAAAGGACTGAAATTCTGCCATGCACCTTTTCGGACCACAGTGGAATAAAAATAAACATTGACACCAACAAAGTCCCCCCAAAACCCACAAAGACATGGACACTAAACAGCATGATGCTAAATAACTCCTGGGTCAATGATGACATCAAAATAGAGATCAAAAGATACCTGGAAACAAATGAAAATAAAGAAACATCTTACCAAAATCTCTGGGATGCCTTAAAAGCTGTAATAAGAGGGGAATTTATATCCCTACAAACACACATGAGGAAAATGGAAGGAACAGAAATTGACAACCAAACAAGCCACCTAAAGAAGCTGGAAAAGCAAGACCACAAAAACCCTAATTTCAGCAGAAGAATCCAGATCACCAAAATAAAAGCCCAAATCCAGGACATAGAAGACAAAAAGAAAATACAAAAAATCAATGAAACAAAAAGCTGGTTCTTCGAAAGGGTAAACAAGATTGATGGTCCCCTAGCTAGACTGACCAAGAAAAAACGAGAAAAAATCCAAATAAGCATAATCAGAAACACAAAAGATGAAGTCACATCTGACCCTGAAGAAATACAAAAGATCATTAGAGACTACTACGTACACTTGTATGGAAACAAACTTGAAAACCAGAAGGAAATGGAGGACTTTCTGACATCACACAACCTACCTAGGTTGGAACAAGAAGAAATTGAAACCCTAAATAGACCAATAACAATCAAGGAAATCGAACACGTAATAAGAA
>NW_007199355.1:0-806 GCF_000164805.1 Carlito syrichta | reverse complement strand
GACTATTTTATTTTATTATTTTATTATTATTATTTAAATTTTAAACCATGAAACGTTAATTTGCTTAGTTATTTAAAGTCTGTCCCATTGGGCTGTTTGAGGGTACAGATTATTACATATTTTCTTGGTCACGTTTTTGGAAAACCAAGAATTTGTTTTAAATGCTTGCAATTAATTTCTCAAAGGAGAATTTTAAAACAAACAAATAGCTAAATAAAAATCATAAACAGCAATGGTAGGAATTCCTGGAACCCTGATGGCTTCTTCCAGGCTGAGTGTTCTCATCCTTCCTTGAAGCCCCCTTTTTTTGCTTCATGACTTTTCAATGATGTCTACAAAATGGCCTGGTACAAAACCTTTTTAGAGTGAACAGACCACGTAGATGTAAAATGATCTGTTTTTACTTATTCCTAATTAGGAACAGGCAAAATTGTTAAAACAAACAAACAAACAAAAACCTCATGAATTGCTAAACAATAGTCTTAGTTGTAAGATGTGGACAATTCAATGAAAGTGATTAGGTCTCACTTTATGCTCCACAGAGTGTGCCTAGTACTTGACCTGTCCCTTAGGTGAAATACTGAGCTTACAAGGTGACTTAATCAGGTGGGAATGGCCAGTTCCCATGCCTTACTAAGTCCTGCAAAGTATTTGGCATTTAAAGCTTCACCAATCTTGTAAGAGGTGTGCTAGTTAAGCATAGCCAAAAAGGCAGGCAGTAGTGTTATTTAGCATTACAATATAAAGGAGGGACTCAGCATACATTACACGACTCTAAGAGACTTTCCAACAGTTTTACAGGGACA
>NW_007199354.1:0-860 GCF_000164805.1 Carlito syrichta | reverse complement strand
TCCCATTGGGCTGTTGAGGGTACAGATTATTACATATTTTCTTGGTCACGTTTTTGAAAACCAAGAATTTGTTTTAAACACTTGCAATTAATTTCTCAAAGGAGAATTTTAAAACAAACAAATAGCTAAATAAAAATCATAAACAGCAATGGTAGGAATTCCTGGAACCCTGATGGCTTCTTCCAGGCTGAGTGTTCTCATCCTTCCTTGAAGCCCCCTTTTTTTGCTTCATGACTTTTCAATGATGTCTACAAAATGGCCTGGTACAAAACCTTTTTAGAGTGAACAGACCACGTAGATGTAAAATGATCTGTTTTTACTTATTCCTAATTAGGAACAGGCAAAATTGTTAAAACAAACAAACAAACAAAAACCTCATGAATTGCTAAACAATAGTCTTAGTTGTAAGATGTGGACAATTCAATGAAAGTGATTAGGTCTCACTTTATGCTCCAGAGTGTGCCTAGTACTTGACCTGTCCCTTAGGTGAAATACTGAGCTTACAAGGTGACTTAATCAGGTGGGAATGGCCAGTTCCCATGCCTTACTAAGTCCTGCAAAGTATTTGGCATTTAAAGCTTCACCAATCTTGTAAGAGGTGTGCTAGTTAAGCATAGCCAAAAAGGCAGGCAGTAGTGTTATTTAGCATTACAATATAAAGGAGGGACTCAGCATACATTACACGACTCTAAGAGACTTTCCAACAGTTTTACAGGGACAAGCAGTTGACTGCGATTTTAGGCAAGGCCTAAACCCTTAGAAACAAATTTACTTTTAACAAACCTGGCCTTTAGCATTTGAAAACAAGAACAGTTTTTTTAGTTCCTTAGTTGCCAGAGAAAGACTACAAAATTATTTTT
>NW_007199353.1:0-768 GCF_000164805.1 Carlito syrichta | reverse complement strand
CTCAGTGAGGGAGAATTAAAATCTTTCCCAGATATCCAATCCCTAAGAACTTATGCAGCCACAAAACCATCTCTACATGAAACACTTAAGAAATAACTAAACACAGAAGAAAAGGAAAAAAGAACAACGTTCTTCACAAGAGTACAGCGAAAAGAATAAATTATACACGAACCAACCCCAAAAGCAAAAGAAAGACAAAAAAAAAAAAGAAAAAACCAAGTGGAAGAACAACAACTCAATAAGAACTCCATGATAAGGACGAACTCTCACATTTCAATAATTAGTCTGAATGTGAATGGACTAAACGCACCACTGAAAAGACATAGAATGACAAAATGGATAAAATATCACCAGGCAACAATATATTGCCTTCAAGAGACCCATCTCACTAGAAAGGACATACACAGACTCAAAGTAAGAGGATGGGAAACAAATTTTCAGGCGAATGGAACACAAAAGAAAGGAGGAGTCGCGATCCTAATTTCAGACAAAATACCATTTAAGCTATCAAAAATTAAAAAAGATACAGAGGGCCACTACATAATGATAAAAGGTTCACTCCATCAACAAGAAATATCTATCCTAAACATATATGCACCCAACATAGGCGCACCAACATTCATAAAGCAACTTCTAGGAAAACTAAAGAAAGACATTGACTCTAACACCATAATAACTGGGGACTTTAATACACCACTCACAACCTTAGACAGATCATCAGGACAAAAAATCAGCAAGGAGATCCGGAACCTCAATGAGACTTTGAAC
>NW_007199352.1:0-1466 GCF_000164805.1 Carlito syrichta | reverse complement strand
GGAAGAACAATAACTCAATAAGAACTCCATGGTAGGGATGAACTCTCACATTTCAATAATTAGTCTGAATGTGAATGGACTAAACGCACCACTGAAAAGAAATAGAATGACAAAATGGATAAAATATCACCAGGCAACAATATACTGCCTTCAAGAGACCCATCTCACTAGAAAGGACATACACAGACTCAAAGTAAGAGGTTGGGAAACAAATTTCCAGGCGAATGGAACACAAAAGAAAGGAGAAGTCGTGATCCTAATTTCAGACAAAATACCATTTAAGCTATCAAAAATTAAAAAAGATACAGAGGGCCACTACATAATGATAAAAGGTTCACTCCATCAACAAGAAATATCTATCCTAAACATATATGCGCCCAACATAGACGCACCAACATTCATAAAGCAACTTCTAGGAAAACTAAAGAAAGACATTGACTCTAACACCATAATAACTGGGGACTTTAATACACCACTCACAACCTTAGACAGATCATCAGGACAAAAAATCAGCAAGGAGATCCGGAACCTCAATGAGACTCTGGACCAAATGGACTTAATTGATACCTATAGAACACTCCATCCAAAGACCACAGAATACACATTCTACTCATCACCACATGGAACATATTCTAAGATTGACCACATAATTGGACACAAATCAAGTATAAGCAAATTTAAAAGGACTGAAATACTATCATGCACCTTCTCGGACCACAGTGGAATAAAAATAAACATTGACACCAACAAAGTCCCCCCAAAACCCACAAAGACATGGACACTAAACAGCATGATGCTAAATAACTCCTGGGTCAATGATGACATCAAAATAGAGATCAAAAGATACCTGGAAACAAATGAAAATAAAGAAACATCTTACCAAAATCTCTGGGATGCCTTAAAAGCTGTAATAAGAGGGGAATTTATATCCCTACAAACACACATGAGGAAAATGGAAGGAACAGAAATTAACAACCTAACAAGCCACCTAAAGAAGCTGGAAAAGCAAGACCACAAAAACCCTAATTTCAGCAGAAGAATCCAGATCACCAAAATAAAAGCCCAAATCCAGGACATAGAAGACAAAAAGATAATACAAAAAATCAATGAAACAAAAAGCTGGTTCTTCGAAAGGATAAACAAGATTGATGGTCCCCTAGCTAGACTGACCAAGAAAAAACGAGAAAAAAACCAAATAAGCATAATCAGAAACACAGAAGATGAAGTCACATCTGACCCTGAAGAAATACAAAAGATCATTAGAGACTACTATGTACACTTGTATGGAAACAAACTTGAAAACCAGAAAGAAATGGAAGACTTTCTGACATCACACAACCTACCTAGGTTGGAACAAGAAGAAATTGAGACCCTAAATAGACCAATAACATCAAGGAATCGACCACGTAATAAGAAAACTTCCTACAAAAAAGCCCTGGTCCAGATGGCTTTCCAGCAGAATTCTA
>NW_007199351.1:0-843 GCF_000164805.1 Carlito syrichta | reverse complement strand
GGAACATAGGAGGAGAGAAGTGTCTGTTAGGAGCCCAGGACCCACTTGTGCTTGCAACATGTACAGGGAGGCAGGTTGTCTCATCTTGGGTCTTCCTGGCCATATTGATGAAGATCTATCACCGCACGTGGTGTTTCCATGTAGTATCATGTCAATTCATGGGCTGTGTCTCCTGCGTTACTCTAGACCAGGCCATGGCACCCGCTGTGGCAAGAGGGTACAGAGAACTCATCTGTTCCTCAGTATTCCTGGATGAAATTAGTGCTAGAAACCCAGGGTGTAATTAACTGTGGAAAACATAAGAAGTCTGCAGTTGGCAACAGCAATTAAAGTCACTTTTAAAGGGCTCCCTTCCCTCTCATGCCCTTAATGAAGGTAGCTTTAATTAAGCTACATTAGAATCTGACAGTTTCACTCACTTTAATGTGATCCATCGTGAGTCAGATGACATCGGATCATGGCTGAACTAAGATGACACATCAAATGGTGTATCTTGTGCACACCAGGCTGAACACTGGAGTCTAGGATGATATGCAAAGATAAAAACCTGCGGACTTTTAGCTTAGAAAGGAAAGAGGAGAGACAGTTCAATGCTGTAAGATTATGGCAGGCAAGTAAAGAGTTAAATAAGGATGGGCGCTGTGTTCATGCCTATAATCCCAGCACTCTGGGAGGCAGAGGTGAGAAGATTGCCTGAGCCCACAGGTTCAAGGCCAGTTTAGTCAACTTGGCGAGACCTCATTTCTCTTAAATAAAAAATAAAAATAAAATAAAATATCTAAGAAAAATTAAAATTATAAATAAAATGACCAGAATCTTTGAAAAACTTAGAGGAGATGCTGA
>NW_007199350.1:0-801 GCF_000164805.1 Carlito syrichta | reverse complement strand
ATAAATATCTAAGAAAAATTAAAAATTATTAAATAAAATGACCAGAATCTTGAAAAACTTAGAGGAGATGCTGATTTAAGAGGTAGGCAGTAAAATCATGTACCATCTTCACTAAGTGGCAGAAAGGAAGGGACTTCCAGCCCCTGGAGCTCAGGGTGCCAAAAGACCCTTGTGTGGGATCGACCAGAGCCCAGAAGGCCTCACTCAGACTGTCTTATGTCAAGACACAAAAACTAAGGAGCTGCAGGGTGTTCCCTCTTTGCCCTCTCCTCAAGAAGCCCCAGACCCCAAACTCCAACACAAGAGCCAGGCAGCATAGAAGGATGTCTCAGCTTAGGGCCCTAAAGGGTCTGAAGCATGGATGAGGAGGGACTGGTACCATGTCATGCAGCTGCTGCAGCAAATCGCCACCAACTTGGGGCTTAGCACAAGAGTCTGTTCTCTCACAGTTTTGGGGGCCAGAAGTCTGGAATCCTGCAGTGGGCAGGGCCACAATCCCTCCAAAGACTCCAGGGAGGATCCTTCCTGGCTCTGCCAGGCTCTGGTGACCCTAGGTTCCCTGGGCTTGTGGCTGCATCAATATAATATCTGTCTTCTCCTCACATGGCCTTCACGTGTGTGTGTGTGTGTGTGTGTGTGTGTGTGTGTGTGTGTGTGTGTCTGTGTGTCTGTGTCTTTGTCTTCCCTTTTCTGTTTCTCATAAGGACACTTGCCATTGGATTTAGGGTCCATCTGGAGAATCTATTATTCAAGAAAGTCCATGCTGAAAGTCTCAAATGTGTTATATCTGCAAAGAGCCTT
>NW_007199349.1:3516-5603 GCF_000164805.1 Carlito syrichta | reverse complement strand
GCTATCCTCACGCCTCGGCCTCCCACAGTGCTGGGTTGACAGGCTTGAGCCACCACACCCGATCAAGAATTTTTTTTTTAATCACAGAAACGAACCGCTGCAACTCATAATAGCTTACTTAAAATATGATTGCATCCAAGGACATTCAAAATATTTAAGTATATTGTAATGTTAAAAAAGCAGGTAACAAATAACATGTAAGCATGATCCCAACTTGACTTGGTGCATTTTCACACATGTATATGTAAATGCATTTTATGCCTGTACACATATCTACGGTCTAAGCCAAATGGGATCACATCAAACATGCTGTTCTATGAATACCCATGTAGGGGATGAGAAAAATGCAACAAATGTTCACAGCAATAAACTCTGAGGTTTGAAGCTAACCGTGGCATGCTTTCTCTCTTCCTGTATTTTTCAAATTTTACACAATGAACAAGTATTGCTTCCATAATAAGTTTGTGTAATTCCTCTCTACTCTAGCCAGACTGAACTTCTGTCACTTAGCGATGGTGTTCTCATCTCTCACAGTCAAGTTTTTGCAGATGCTGGTGGTCCCCCAGCCACTCACACCCCAAGCCTTGCTCTCTGCCTGACTGATGTGTGTACACCTTCGGAATCACCTCCATTGGGAGGCTTCCTTGCTAGCACTTTCCCAGCCCTGCGCCATGGATAAAGGAGGGTTTCTCCCTGCACTCCCAGAGCACCGAACTCAGAATAAGCCATCATGGTTGCCCAAGTATCTGCCTTTCCCAAGAGAACAAGCTCTTAAGGCTAGAGATTGGGTGCAAACACATAATATCTCAACCCAGTCGAATACTGTAGAAAATTTTCTTTAGGGGAAAACAATGTTATTCAAGTAACAAATTGAGTTTTGAAGATAACATTTTCAAAGAATTTTTAAAAAGTCTAAAAAAAAAAGACATAGGCGAAGGAATTGAAAAATACAAAAAACAAAAAAAAAAAACCCAAAAAGCAAAAATGAAATTCTCTTTTGAAGGGTGGCCCCCATGTGGTACACATGGAATTTGTTCCTCTGCATCAAATGATCAACCAACATTTTTATCTGGAAGTTTTGAGATGGTTGCATCATGATTTGAAGAAGAAATGTCCAGAGTTGTGACAAACAGGTCACTGATTCTTCCACCATGACCACACTGAGTTTTCAGCAGTTTTTGACCAAAAAATTGGGGTATCACCCTGTGCCCCATCCTTCCTATTCACCTGATTTCACCTCAGCCATCTTTTTTGTTGTTTTTCAGGATGAAAAAAGTCCTCAAATGGAAAGAGGTGAAGGGAAGAGGGAAGAGGTGAAGCAAACAAAACAAAACAAAATCAGCAGAAGCAAAAAAAAGGCATCAAAATTGATGAGTTTAAAAACTGATTTGAGCAGTGGCAAAAGTTCTTGACAGGCATATTGCATCAAACAGAGAGCACTTTGAGCATGTAAAACCACAATTTTTTATAACCACAAACCACAATTTTTTATAAATGAATTCTGGTTTGGGAGGGTCCTTTTTAGTATGTGATTTAAACTATTCTAGGAAAAATAATTATGTCACTCACATATATTACCCAAAATGAAACTTTTGGCTCTTATTTATATATTTATCATTGACCTGCTTCACAAAGGATTTGAGAGGGCCTCGTTTTTTCTTACATGTTTTACTAACTGTATTTTAAATTTTCATTTGAGCATTTTTTATTCCATTCTTCCAAAGACAGAAGGTTGGACACGGCCCATTTTCCAAGAATACGTGCAATTCTTGAATTGGAAGACTGGGAAGAAAAGCTCAAATGACAGGTCTTTTCTACACAGTCCTACTTCTTATGGCTGATGCAGGCTGATAAAGTCACTTTCTTTTCCTGAAAAACTATTAACGATTGTTTCTAAACATTTAGTGAAAAGTTCGAAAAGCAGGCCACTAAGGAGGAACACATCACCCATCAAAGTAGGCATTTGTTGCCTGTAGGATAATCTGATGAATCAGGATTTTAGGTTCCCTCTTGGAACAATGAGAAAAATCACTTCACAGCTTATTTTCAAAGTAGTAACGCAGATAACTGACTTTTAAAGGACTTTG
>NW_007199349.1:0-2897 GCF_000164805.1 Carlito syrichta | reverse complement strand
TAAAATATTATCTTCATTAAGCTAATGCTTTAAACAGTATGTACCGTGTTTTTAGACAGAGCTTTAAATATATTAGTTTACTACAATTTACCACAGAGCATGGATCTGTGAAATTAATTCTTTAGAAAGCAGAGTCCCTACCCCAAATTACAAGGAGGCTCCACAAATGTTACAGCTATGTTCATTTTCTTTTGCTAAGATTACACAAATGAGATGTATATAACAAAGACTTATTGACATAAAGACTCTTGCTTGTAAAACAGTTGAATCAATATTACTAAATAAGACAGTACATGAGTAATTTCATCCAGATTTATACAGCACCTAGAATATTATTGTCAACTCCATGTATTTCAACAAAGTTTCTATGTAAAGACATAATCTTGACTAAATTAAAATCAGAGTTTTCTACTGCTTAACTTGATGAAACACTGTCATGTCTACTGACAAACAAAAAATTAAGTTTCATCCTCTATAATGCAAATTACCAGCAATTTGGTACAATTTTTTCCCTAAGATTTCTTTCAGCTAGTTAAAGAATGGAAGTGAATTCTAAGTTAGGGTTTTCATTTAAATTCAGATTACATTTTTAAAATGGAAGCTAATTTTTTTTTGAAGTTAGAAAAAAATGTTATTTTGGATCTAAACGTGTTTTCCTGGATACAGTCTAGCATTCTAAAACAAAATGGAATAATATTAAAATATGCATAGAAATAATTCATAGGTCAAATTCAATAGTCATGTCAGAATAAAAACATATGTTAACATAAAATTGTTTATGAATCTTGATAGATCATTACCCGTAGAAACTAAAGTAGAATACATTTTAAAATCAAAATTTAACATTAAATCAGAAATTTGTTTAATTTGGAAATTATAATAGTTATAGAATAGAGATTGCCACGGTTTTTAAAACTATAGTTTTGTAAATTTTTCTACTTTAAAATCAGAAATAAGTGAAAGCAAGGAAGTGATCACTCATTTCTGTAATTTATAATCTTACCTTTTTAAAACAGGACACCATGCTTATTATGGTCCAGGGACCATACTTAAATATTTTAAAATAGTAACTGATTTCAATTTTCATAAAACCTAAAATAACAATCACAAAGGTAAGAAGAGCTAGCACCTCATCTAAGCAACTTTGGCTTTCCAGGTAAAATCTGCAGTTCTGCTTCCAAACTTTCCCATGGATGGCAGTCCTGAACTGTGACCCAAAGTCTCATCACCATCCTCACCTGAAAAGCACCGTGAGAAACATTGGTTAAAAAAACAATTTCTTCACTAAGTCTCTCCGAAACACATTGTTTATTTGCTTCGGTAAGCCTCTAAAGATGTTTTGTGGCTTTACAAGTTCCAAGTTTGAAGTTGAAATTCTTAGGAGGTACATTATCTGCAAGTTTGACATTTAAAATGTATGGGGCTACCATGCTTTTGTTAAAACACTTTATATTACATAAAGGGGGGGAAAGGCAAGACTCTCAAATTTCTACAGGCGCTGGCGCATTTCAGATTTTATAGTTCACATTATTCCTATAGAAGAACGCGCTGATGGCGATGACACTGGAAAGTGAATTCCTTAGGTCGTGGGAGCATAATGACAAACATGAGCGGCCTGCAGCCCTGGGTCATCTCATGAACAAACCTTCTCTGTCAGGTAGGATTTCTGGTTTGCTTGGCCCTGAGAGACTTAAAGTATGCCTGAAAAGAGACTTTTGAAGGTTCTACAGAGCATTCAATTTTTCTGCTTGTTTTATCACAAAATTCTTGCAGCAGTCTAACACCACCCCAACCGTGTTCTGAAGGCAGAAACAATCTTAGTTCTGGAGACCTGTCTATTTCTTTGTCCCGTGACAGAGAAAATACATGCTTTTAGAATCCGGGGGGATGAAATGACACCAAAAGGTTTCTATTAGAACTTGCCATTGTCCCAATTCTGCAACCTGCTTTTAAGTTTCAAGACTAATTATAAGCTGAAAATACCAGAAGAGTCACTAACTCCTTATTTGACACCATCTTTCTAAAAAGTTGGAGAAGCTAGATTTTTTTAAATGACTAAAATATTTGTTGTTTTACAAATTATAATCTTTCAATGAAACCTTTTTACTACTTTTTCCATTCTCTTTAAATATGTTACATTTGTGTCTTTTCATTTATGTTTAAAAGAATTCCAAAACAACTTGCTAAACATAAAAAATATAAGAAAAAGGGAAACGGTCCACTTTATTTTTATTTACATAATGCCAAAAGAGATGTGCCAATGTTTTCACTGAAATTAAACGTACTTAAAAAAAAAAAAAAAGTTAATCTTGTGTGCCATAGCAACTCAGCCTTCAAAGCTTGAATGAGTAAATCTGACGAAGTTATTTTTCAGGAGTTTAATTCCGGTCACTAGATCAGTGCAAATTCACCAATTAAGCACAGGAGGAATACTCCATGCTATCATCAATTATTAGGAAAAAGTTATTTTAAAAAATGCTAATTGAACCCTATTAGTAAATGTATCTTTGAAACTCTGAAAGTTGAATAACTGAACAAATTAACAAGGCAAACAAGTTTCTGGCAGTTATATCTGACCTAAGTAAGAAAAGGGTTGTAAATGCTCCATTATTTATATGCAGATGACTTTTGTTAGCATGGTTAGCTCAACCTACTCATTGAAACAAATCTAGCAATTATAATCATTAATTGTATACAATTAAAATAAAATGCAGAATCCAAAATATATTTTCCTCTCTACTGTATTTACATAGTTGTACTGCCACCTTTCAACTTGATTAATAATGTTTACAAAGCTTCATGTTGAATGTCCATTAATTTGCATACATGTATTTTCATGTTAGAATTTCAAGAACCAGGAGCTATTCCAGAATTAGGAGGAAAATGCACATGCTTCC
>NW_007199348.1:0-725 GCF_000164805.1 Carlito syrichta | reverse complement strand
GAAATGCAAGAGTTGATCCCTGTCATAAGGTCTACAGAGTTGTTCCTGTTTATTTGTTGTCTTTCTTTGGGTTTTGGAGTTGGTTCATGTGTGTTTTTAATCTTTTGCCTGTACTCTTGTGAAGAATGCTGTTATTCTTTTTTTTTTTCTTCTGTGTTCAGTACTTTCGTAAGTTTTTCTTGTAGAGGTGGTCTGGTGGCAGAGTAGGTTTTTAAGGATTGGATGTCTGGAAAAGATTTCAATTCTCCCTCACTAATGAAGCTTAGTTTGGCTAGGTAGGTTATTCTTGGTTGAAATTGTTTCTCTTTTAGAACTTTGAAGATAGGGCTCCAGGTTCTCCTGGCCTGAAGGGTTTCTGTGGATAAATCTGCTGATATTCTAATTGGTTTTCCCTGGTAGGTAGTCTGGCCTTTTTCTCTTGCTGCCTTTAGGATTTTTCCTTTCATAGCTACTTTGTTTAGGCGAATTATTATGTGTCTGGGAGTTGGTCTTCTCATTTGTTGTCTTGCAGGGGTTCTCTGAATCTCTTGTGTTTGAATTTTTTCATCCTTAATGAGATGAGGGAAGTTTTCTTGAATGATTTCATGAAATGTTTGTTCCAGTGTGGCCTCTGTTTCTCTCGCTGCCTCAGTAAGGTCATTTACTCTTAGGTTCAGTCTCTTGAAATGATCATTCATCTCTTGCAGGTTTTGTTCTCTTTTTGAGCTTTTTTCTATGCTTTTGTT
>NW_007199347.1:0-863 GCF_000164805.1 Carlito syrichta | reverse complement strand
CAGGCCAGCTCTTCAAGTGACTCATTCAAAAGGACAGTATTTTATAACAGGGGTAAAATCAAAGGCATTTAGTGAAATATTTGGCCCGTGATTTTCCATGAATAGTTTGTTTATGAAGAGTTCAATATTCAGGGAAGATGGAAAAACAGTCTGTGGCAGCTAAAGTAATAAAACTGGGTTAATCCCAAATTGACAATCTAAAGTCCTTTAATATTATTTGTTGCAATCAAGAAACAATCCCCCTAGTCTGTCATCTCTTTTCAACTTATAAGTAACAATTCGAGGTTGTTCATGGAGACTTCCCGTTGCTAGGAAATACTGACACTTAGTTTTGGTACTATAAGTCATGATGGTGACTGGAGCCAAGGGAAAGTCTGTCCATGTCCAGTAAGTTCTCTTTGGAGCAGATCTGTCAGGCTTGTGTCTCCTTTTTGCCCCAACACATTTGTCACTGGGCAAAAATGTGCACCAATGGTAGGGCTTGAGTGTGAGGTGTCAGGATTCCTTCAAGTAAAAGTTTCTACTCAAATGAAAATTTAAAATACAGTTAGTAAAATGTAAGAAAAAACGAAGCCTTCTCAAATCCTTTGGGAAGCAGGTCAATGATAAATATATAAATAAGAGCCAAAAGTTTCATTTTGGGTAATATCTGTTGAGTGACACAATTATTTTCTCTATAATAGTTTAAATCACATACTAAAAAGGACACCCCCAAACCCGAATTCACTTATAAAAAATTGTGATTTGTTCTTACATGTTCAAAGTGCTCTCTGTTTGATGCATATGCCTGTCAAGAACTTTTGCCACTGCTCAAATCAGTTTTTAAACTCATCAATTTTAATGACTTTTTTGCTTCTGCTGGT
>NW_007199346.1:0-682 GCF_000164805.1 Carlito syrichta | reverse complement strand
CTGTTTTGTTTCCTTTTGCTACATTATTCAATATAATAATCACTATACGATTTATAAAAGAATTAATGATGAGGTATTAGCTCAATAAGATATAGCATAGTATTAAAGTCCAATAACTAAATCATATAAAAATTAAAGTTTAGACATATGAAACATATGAATTATAGTAAAGTTTGGTAGTTTAAGAATAAGTTTTAACTGAGTTATAAGGCATTACGCTAAATCGTAATAGGATAATAGTATAACTGACAGTTAAGTCATTTAACTAAACTTATAGATTATAGTATAGTGTTAAGTTGATAATATTAATTGTTAAAAATATTGGGAGTCAGTGAACTTGGATTGAACCTAGAGTTAACTTAAAAAAGTTTTTTGTATTAATCAGGGTATAGAACAAAGAGTATAATATGAATGATTCATTGAACATTATGGAAAACACTTTGAACGATTTGTATTGAAATTGTGCACCTGTGACCTTAATGTAAGCACAGTAGGCATCATGGAATTCGAATTGTTTGCTTGGAAATTGCTGATCTCGTGGTGGTCTTGTGATGCATAGTTTGTAAAGCACGGAACTTGTACACCCCCAGTGAGTGATTATCACACTGCTGGAGGGTATAGAAACTGGTATATAAGTTGGAAGGAGTCCGAATAATATTTGGCTCCAGTCCTGATCAGACTG
>NW_007199345.1:0-731 GCF_000164805.1 Carlito syrichta | reverse complement strand
TGAAACAAAATGTAAGTACAAGCTGGAGTTGTTTGTTTAGCCTATACGTTCATTCACATATTTGCAAACATTTACTGATGCCTGCCGGTGTCTGACTTTGTACCTCTAAACAGTGGGCTGTGCAAATCAGTGTTTGTGATAATTTTGCAATGCTGATTTTGCACACCTGAAATGAGATGCCAATGAAAACAATGCTGGCGAGTAAAACTTAGCTGCCCTCATGGGAAAGAGATATATTTCATTTGGAAAATGTTGATTTCATTTTGCCCTGCTCAGTAACAGTTAGATATCTAGAGATGATTACTGATAAGAAGTTGTCACAAACACTGACAACTATTGAGGTGTGTGCTTCTTGTAAACAATTCCATGAGCTGGGTGGGAGCATGCATTGTTTTATTGTTGCCACCTTAGTTTTTGATGTGTCATTTATTCCTTTTTCTTCTTCCTGGACCTACACACACCACTCCCTGCAGCTGTAGCATCCTTGAATGACTTAGGGCACAGATTTTGCCTTGCTTGAAACCAGACTACAATGGCCGACTTCAAAATTTTTGTATTTATCTACACCGAATTCTAGTAAAATACTTCCATCAGCAAAGATATTGTTTGTTTTGCACAAAAAGAGTTACATTTCAGTCTTGAAACTAGTTCATATTGTCATAACCATGGAAAAGGAAGCGGCTTTTTCAGAATATTGATGTCTATAGCTCTTGTTTATTGATAGGGAAGGG
>NW_007199344.1:0-720 GCF_000164805.1 Carlito syrichta | reverse complement strand
AAGTGGTTCAGTAGGGTATTAAGTAAAGGGTAAGATAAGATATGAAGGGGAACTCCCTGAGTTCCCCTCCCACTGTAGAAGCCTTTCTATCCTCTCAATAAATCCTGCTTTCCCAAGAAAAAAGGTAAGTAATTAGAATATTAACTAGAGAGCTGGGTGCAGGTGTTCAAGCCTGTAATCCCTGCACCCAGCAGGCTGAGGGGAGAGAATTGCTTGAGTCCAGAGAATTGAGACCAGACTGGTCAACTTAGTGAGACCTCTTCTCTACAATAAAAAATTAAAAAAAATTATTCAGGTCTGGTGGCATGTGCCTGTAGTTCCAGCTGTTTGGAAGCTGAAATGGAAGTATCACCTGAGCTCAGCAGGCCGAGACTGCAGTGGCCATGAATGTACCACTGCATTCCACCCTGGGTGACAGAGTGAGACCCCCGACTCAGAAAAAAAAAGTAACTAGAGAATAATCTATAGGGATTTATGGGGTTTGTGGAAGCTAATGAGAAAAAAAGTTGGTGCTTATGAGTAGTTATAGGAACTTTGCCTTTGACTTTGAGTAAAATAGGATTCATAAGGTTTTAAGCAAAGAAGATAATTATAAATTTTTTTCTGATAATTGTTTTAATCTGCCTTTGAACATAAAATCAAATTTAAAAACTTAATTCACCAGTAAATCGAAGAAAAATCAGATATTTTGACATTATAGTATAATCATTATGAGATAGA
>NW_007199343.1:0-737 GCF_000164805.1 Carlito syrichta | reverse complement strand
AATCCCTGCACCCAGCAGGCTGAGGGGAGAGAATTGCTTGAGTCCAGAGAATTGAGACCAGACTGGTCAACTTAGTGAGACCTCTTCTCTACAATAAAAAATTAAAAAAAATTATTCAGGTCTGGTGGCATGTGCCTGTAGTTCCAGCTGGTTGGAAGCTGAAATGGAAGTATCACCTGAGCTCAGCAGGCCGAGACTGCAGTGGCCATGAATGTACCACTGCATTCCACCCTGGGTGACAGAGTGAGACCCCCGACTCAGAAAAAAAAGTAACTCGAGAATAATCTATAGGGATTTATGGGGTTTGTGGAAGCTAATGAGAAAAAAAGTTGGTGCTTATGAGTAGTTATAGGAACTTTGCCTTTGACTTTGAGTAAAATAGGATTCATAAGGTTTTAAGCAAAGAAGATAATTATAAATTTTTTTCTGATAATTGTTTTAATCTGCCTTTGAACATAAAATCAAATTTAAAAACTTAATTCACCAGTAAATCGAAGAAAAATCAAATATTTTGACATTATAGTATAATCATTATGAGATAGAAGTTAAAAAATGAAAATAGGTATAATTTTGCCTTAATATAGATGTATCCTTCTTATCTAGGTAGACTGATTTTCTTAGCAAATAAAAACATTCCTTTGTATAACTTTAAACCTAAAGATATATAGTCTAAAATATGCATTTTAGTAATTTTATTTTAAATTATTTTTTAACAAATTTTCAGTATTAGTAAAAGG
>NW_007199342.1:0-856 GCF_000164805.1 Carlito syrichta | reverse complement strand
ATGGTCTTAAGTAACATCTACTTTATACATGGTGGTAGATTCTGACAGCAACAAAATAACTTCAAATTTCTTTATCTTTTCAAAAGCAACAACAAAAACACAATTATAATACCAATTATCTAAGGGTGATCTTCACTGAGTTCAAAGTAAGCTTTATTAAAGTTTCTTACCTGTCAATACCTAACCGCTTGACATTTCCATAAACTGAAAGAGTATTTGCAACATGTCGGTAATTAAACCAGAATCATGATGTACATATCTAAAGTATTAAAACAAAAATACGATTTGTACACATCAAATAAGCCATAGAGTTAGATACTTTTCTTTAAGTAAGATATACAGATGTCTATGACATAATTCAAGCTTAGAAACAGCAAAGAACATTAAAAATTGTTAATAAAACCAATCTCTAGAGAGAGGTCTTTCAGAACTGATATTAAATAAAAAAAAGATTATTCAGCTTAAGAGAACACAAATCTTAGGAAATTTGATCAAATACTGAGTCAACTTTGTTATTCTCAATTTCTATGTTTCTATAACTTTCCTATTTCTAAAAGATTGAATTATTTAGAAAAAGAAAGACTGTGCCTATAATCTCTTCACAGAATAGGAATAAAATTAGCTGTACTGGCTTAAAAACTATTCATTTCTGTCTAGATTTCTTCTTCATTGTGAGGCTAGAACATAACACACAGAGGTCAGATCTGAATGGTAGACTTGACAGGCAGCAAGTCAGTTGAGTCCATGATCCACTCTCCTCCCACAGTAGGCCTGGGCCATTTGGCCCAAGCTGTGAGCACATCAGCCTGCACTGAGACCTAGAGATCAGAGCTGAAAGGACACTGAACTACAGAAA
>NW_007199341.1:0-732 GCF_000164805.1 Carlito syrichta | reverse complement strand
AAAAACAACAAATAAAAACACCTCAACAATGATGAAAGTATTCAATCTGATGAAATGGCAGAAAACCATTAATTAAGATATTACACGCTTTAGTCACACAAAACCCACCATTGATAATATATGATTTATTACCAGTGACTGAGATTTATTCTCAATGATTATGAACACCTGAAATGTAATAAAGCTAGATCAAGTGAAAAAGTTATATAATTTCCCATGCTTACCTATACCAAAATAGGAAACTTTATATTTGGGAGGAGGATTTATTTTTCCTCTATGAGGTACATGATCAAAGGTCTTTCACTAAGCAAGGAACTAAGATGATCCCTATTGACAGATTCTCCTATGCAAATACAGATGCTGAAAGTCCCATGCTGGTACCTGTCATGCCATCCTTAATATAAAATTGCCCATTGTTACCAGATGAGATAGGTGCCCCAATTACTGTTGATTGTGGGGGCTGAAAATTTATCTGCTAATTTTCATAGTTTTTATTTGAAAGAGCACTCCAGGTAACTTAAGAAACGTGTTTTACTGCTCAATGGTGTGGTTGTAAGCAACCTGGTTAGCTCCCATGAGTCTCAGTCTTCTCATTCTTAAAATGGGAAAAGGAGATGAAAAGAGGGACAGCAGACTCTCAGAGCTCATTTCTAAGGTCTCTTCTTAAGTAAAATTTATGTTTTTATGAATTTCCCCCAGCAGCATATATACTATAGTAGGTCGCACACTACC
>NW_007199340.1:0-790 GCF_000164805.1 Carlito syrichta | reverse complement strand
CTTTAGTCACACAAAACCCACCATTGATAATATATGATTTATTACCAGTGACTGAGATTTATTCTCAATGATTATGAACACCTGAAATGTAATAAAGCTAGATCAAGTGAAAAAGTTATATCATTTCCCATGCTTACCTATACCAAAATAGGAAACTTTGTATTTGGGAGGAGGATTTATTTTTCCTCTATGAGGTACATGATCAAAGGTCTTTCACTAAGCAAGGAACTAAGATGATCCCTATTGACAGATTCTCCTATGCAAACACAGAAGCTGAAAGTCCCATTCTGGTACCTGTCATGCCATCCTTAATATAAAAATGCCCATTGTTACCAGATGAGATAGGTGCCCCAATTACTGTTGATTGTGGGGGCTGAAAATTTATCTGCTAATTTTCATAGTTTTTATTTGAAAGAGCACTCCAGGTAACTTAAGAAACGTGTTTTACTGCTCAATGGTGTGGTTGTAAGCAACCTGGTTAGCTCCCATGAGGCTCAGTCTTCTCATCCTTAAAATGGGAAAAGGAGATGAAAAGAGGGACAACAGACTCTCAGAGCTCATTTCTAAGGTCTCTTCTTAAGTAAAATTTATGTTTTTATGAATTTTCCCCAGCAGCATATATACTATAGTAGGTCGCACACTACCTTTTCAAAAGATTTTCAAAAATTTTTTTTTTTTGAGTTGGAGTCTCACTCTATTGCCCAGACTGGAGTGCAGTGACTGCTCCCGGCCACTGCAGCCTCGACCTACTGGGCTCTAGCCATCCTTCCGCCTCAGCCTTCCGAGGAGC
>NW_007199339.1:0-850 GCF_000164805.1 Carlito syrichta | reverse complement strand
TCCTTACTTTGTCTTCCACATTGCCTCTGAGCCTATGGTCACCAATCTCTGAAGGGCACTTGGCCTCCAGCTACTCAGAGGATAATGTGGGGAAGTTTGGCTGCCATTTCCATTGCACTGGATTGGCTTCAAGTCAACAATGCCTAAATGCCTAGAGAAAAGGGAGGACTGAAACTGTTTTGATTGAAACTAAGTAGCAGAAATCTTTAAAAAAAAGTATACTCTGTTAGTATCTGCCATGTTAACACAATTTAGGCTTTCATTTGAAGTAGAAATCTGAGCATTTCTTGAATTTACCATCATAAGAGATGAATCTCCGAAGACAGTGAGACCTTTGAGGGAGGTCATGTCCCCACGTGTGTCAGCTTCCTGAGGCCATATGTGCCACTCTGTTCTTGTCCTTAGGAAGCTAAGCATTCGAGATACTCCTACAGGAGTGGTTGGGACACCACTAGGGGATGTTTCTGGTCACTGACAAACCAGTAGGCAAACCAGTCACTGAGGGGTGCTGATGTCTGGAGGGACCAATGCCAATGTCTGCTCAGTCCAGTGGTCCTTTCTACCCACCTCCTGGTCATGATTCCAGAGTGGCACTGCCAACAGCAAGTTTGGTGACACTGGTCAGCACACATCCTCATGGCCCAGACCCAAGTCACAGCCACCACAGCTTCTGGGGCCCTGGAAACATACCCTGATCAACTGAGACACTATATTTAAAATTGGATTTCATCATACCTACACTTAAGTTTAATAGTCACACATGGTGAGTGGCTGTAACATTACATGACACATTTTCAGACATTGAATAGAGTTGAGCAAATGCAAAAAGAAAAAAAATTCTGACACTTGA
>NW_007199338.1:0-743 GCF_000164805.1 Carlito syrichta | reverse complement strand
TAAACACAGAAGAAAAGGAAAAAAGAACAACGTTCTTCACAAGAGTACAGGGAAAAGAATAAAATATACACGATCCAACCCCAAAAGCAAAAGAAAGGCAAAAAAAAAAAAAAAGAAAAAGAAAAAAGAAAAAACCAAGTGGAAGAACAATAACTCAATAAGAACTCCATGATAGGGATGAACTCTCACATTTCAATAATTAGTCTGAATGTGAATGGACTAAACGCACCACTGAAAAGACATAGAATGACAAAATGGATAAAATATCACCAGGCAACAATATACTGCCTTCAAGAGACCCATCTCACTAGAAAGGACATACACAGACTCAAAGTAAGAGGATGGGAAACAAATTTTCAGGCGAATGGAACACAAAAGAAAGGAGGAGTCGCGATCCTAATTTCAGACAAAATACCATTTAAGCTATCAAAAATTAAAAAAGATACAGAGGGCCACTACATAATGATAAAAGGTTCACTCCATCAACAAGAAATATCTATCCTAAACATATATGCACCCAACATAGGCGCACCAACATTCATAAAGCAACTTCTAGGAAAACTAAAGAAAGACATTGACTCTAACACCATAATAACTGGGGCCTTTAATACACCACTCACAACCTTAGACAGATCATCAGGACAAAAAATCAGCAAGGAGATCCGGAACCTCAATGAGACTCTGGATCAAATGGATTTTATTGATACCTATAGAACACTCCATCCAAAGACCACAGAATACAC
>NW_007199337.1:0-854 GCF_000164805.1 Carlito syrichta | reverse complement strand
TAATTGTCCCAGTCAGTGAGCAGCCTTCCAAGGGGTAATTTTAGGATCTAGGCACTTTGGTGCTATGGTTCTGCCTCCTCTAAGGCCTGTAGTCCTCTCCTTCAGCTGTAAGACAAGGAGAGTGAGGTCTTGCATATGGCAGAACAGCAGCCCTTTTCATTCAGTGCATACCTGTCCCACTTCCAACACCATGACCACCACCACCACTTTCATGTGGGTTTCTCCGGCTACCTGAGTCTTCTCTGCTCACATGTGTAGCAGGCCAGAGGTGCCCAGGAACTAATTCATAGCCATCATATGATGACTTATGAGGGCTGGCATATAACTACCTGCACTCAAGGGTCATTTGACCTCTAGGTGGGGTGGAAGTGGAGAAATTCTTTTCTGCCTACTGGTGTTCCCTATAGAACCAAGTTCAAGTTGCCTACAATGGTAATTTGCTTAAGTACCTGTCCTTTTTAGCCTCCTTCTTTCCCTGACTCTTTGTTCTACTCCTCCATTGGTGTTTCCTCAGGTCACCTTCCAGATAAATGACTTGTGCTTTCCTTTTTATCCCATGATCTGCTTCTGGGGAAACAAAAACTGAGACAGGAGGTTTTTAGTGGTGTGCCTTTCTTCCCTTCACATTCTGATGAACATAACACAGGAAGATGTCATAATCTCACTATGAGAGAGGATGAAAATGGAATCGACAGTGTGCCTAGGGTGGAAAGTGATGGAGTTTCAGCAAGCACCTAGTTCTCTTTCAGATGACGACACTGAATCTCAGACATGTTCAATAACATGCTTCTATTCCCACAGTGAGTGAAGGGTAGACTTGAGAATGAAATTCCATTTATTCAAAAGTCTGCTTT
>NW_007199336.1:0-1543 GCF_000164805.1 Carlito syrichta | reverse complement strand
GGGATCTGGCCTACAGAGATGAACTGACAGCCGAGTAGTGGCTGCACCTTGATACATGCCATGCAGTCCCATGTTCAACACAGCCCAAGGCTGGGTTTGGTGGCTCAGAGTATAGTCACAGCACTTTGGGAGGCCAAGGAGAGTGGATTTCCTGAGGCTGCAGGTTCAAGATCAGCCCAGGCAACTTGGTGAGACCTCGTCTCTATGAAAAATCAAAACAGCTGGGCATGGTAGCATATGCCTGTAGTTCTGCCACTTGGATGTCTGAGGCAGAAGGATCACTGGAGCCCAGTGGATCAAAGCTGGGATGATCATGAGTGTGCCACTGCACTCCTGCCTGGGCGACAATGTGAGACTCCATCTCAAGAAAAAAAATTAAACACACACACACAGTCCTTCTCATTCCCTGTTGTCTGACACTTCTCTCACTCATATATTCACATGTTTTTCCCACACCCTACAGGCATTCTGCTTAGGTGATCCCAGCACCATGAGATGTTGCCTTAAAACTCAAATAAAGTCTACCCACCAGGATCAAAATGGAAGAGCAATGGGATCTTGTGTAATGAGCCAATAATATCACATGGATCACATCAAGGAATGTGCAAATTAGTACAAGAAGTAGATGTGTAGGCAAGCAGTATTGTTACAGGAATAAGTGTACAAAAGAGATATGTATAAAGTATTGAAGTACCACAAAGAAAAGTGTGGGCAACTATACTTGGGGAGTTTTAAAAAATAGCAAAGCAAGATGCTTAAGCTGTGTCTTGAAAGATGAGTTGGGAGCCGGGCTTGGTGGCTCAGCCTGTAATCCCAGTGCTTTGGGAGGCTGAGGTGAGTGGATTGCCTGAGCCCGCATGCTCAAGACCCACCTGGGCAACTTGCCAAGACCTCATCTCTACAACAAATCAAAAATTAGCCAGGTGTGGTAGTGCACACCTGTAATTCCAGCTACCTGGAAGGCTGAGGCAGAAGGATCACCAGAGCCCAGCAGGTTGAGGCTGTGATGGCTGGGAACATGCCACTGCACTCCAGTCTGGGTGACAGAGTGAGACTCCAACTCCAAAAAAAAAAAAGAAAGAAAGATGAGTTGGGGGTTTCCAGGTAGAGGAACTGAGGATGACTGGACATTCTGAGTAAACACCATGAGCAGATACAGAAGCAGACACATAGTGGTCAAATGTGGTTAAAACATTGGAAATGTAGAGAGAAAATGAGTCATTAAATGATGAGAGAGGGTGGGGTCATAGCATAAAAGACCTTGCATGACAAATGAATGAGGATGACTCACTAGTAGGTATTGGGGAGAGCCATTAAGAAATTTCAGTCTGGGCTCAGTGGCTCAGACTGCAATCCCACCACTTTGGGAGGCCGAGTTGAGTGAATTGCCTGAGACCACGGGTTTGAGATCCACCTGGGCAACTTGGCAAGACCTCATCTCTACAATAAAGCCAAAATTAGCTGGGCATGGTAGCATGCACCTGTAGTTCCAGCTACTTGGAAGGCTGAGGCAGAAGGATCACTGGAGTCCACCAGGTCAATG
>NW_007199335.1:0-821 GCF_000164805.1 Carlito syrichta | reverse complement strand
TAGAAAGACAAAACATCCAGAGTGCCCAACACAGTATTAAAGGAAATGATCAAAGTTGGAAGACTAACATACTCAATATCAAAACACACTATATGGCTACAGTAATCAAGACAGCGTGGTATTGGCAAAATAATAAATAAATATATCATTGGAGCAGAACAGAGAGTCCAGAAATAGACCCCATGAATATAGTCAACTAATTTTGACAAAGTAGCAAAGATAATACAGCACAAATAGTGTTGCATGTGAAGGCCTTTTCAGATGTCACACCAAAGCCATGGTCTATCAAAAGAAGAACAAAATTAATATGATACATTTTATTATACTTAAATTTTCCTTTCTGTGAAAGACACTGTCAAGAGAATGAAAACACAAGCCACAGATTTGGAGAAAATATTTATAAAAGACATCTTGATAAAAAACATCTTACCCAAAAAACACAAATAACGATTCAAACTCAACAACATAAAAATAAGAAAAATGATTTAAAAATGGGCCAAAGACCTTAACAGTCATCTCATGAAACAAAATAGAAAAATGACAAATAAGTTTAAGACAAGTTGTTTAATGTCATATTTTATCAGGGAAATGAAAGTTAAAACAACTAGATATGACTCCACACTTAATATAATGACCAAAATAGAGAACACTGACAATATTGAGTGTTGGTAAGGATATAGAGCAACTTACCCTCTCATTTATTGCTGGCAGAAATGCAAAATGGCACAGCCTCTAGAAGACAGTTTGGCAACTTCTCATAAAACTAAAAGAACTCTCACCATAAGCTCAAGCTACCATGCTTCTTGGTATTTACCCAAATG
>NW_007199334.1:0-650 GCF_000164805.1 Carlito syrichta | reverse complement strand
GAATATAGTCAACTAATTTTGACAAAGTAGCAAAAGATAATACAGCACAAATAGTGCTGCATGTGAAGGCCTTTTTCAGATGTCACACCAAAGCCATGGTCTATCAAAAGAAGAACAAAATTAATATGATACATTTTATTATACTTAAATTTTCCTTTCTGTGAAAGACACTGTCAAGAGAATGAAAACACAAGCCACAGATTTGGAGAAAATATTTATAAAAGACATCTTGATAAAAAACATCTTACCCAAAAAACACAAATAACGATTCAAACTCAACAACATAAAAATAAGAAAAATGATTTAAAAATGGGCCAAAGACCTTAACAGTCATCTCATGAAACAAAATAGAAAAATGACAAATAAGTTTATGACAAGTTGTTTAATGTCATATTTTATCAGGGAAATGAAAGTTAAAACAACTAGATATGACTCCACACTTAATATAATGACCAAAATAGAGAACACTGACAATATTGAGTGTTGGTAAGGATATAGAGCAACTTACGTTCTCATTTATTGCTGGCAGAAATGCAAAATGGCACAGCCTCTAGAAGACAGTTTGGCAACTTCTCATAAAACTAAAAGAACTCTCACCATATGCTCAAGCTACCATGCTTCTTGGTATTTACCCAAATGATTTGAAAAGG